>NW_006921853.1:73277-88068 GCF_000298275.1 Orycteropus afer afer
ACACTTATGGAAGGAGCTTGGTGGCTCAGTGCCTAAGGCATTTGCTAGCCAGAAGTTTGGTGGTTCAAACCCACTAGCTGCTCCTTGAAAAGAAAATGAGACAATCTACTTCTGTAAAGATTTACAGCATTGGAAACACATTGGAGGTCACTATGAGTCAGAATTGACTCAGTGGCAGTGGGGCTATATATATACTTTTTTAAAAAAAAAAAATGATTGTATGTTTTTTTGGTGTGTGTGCTGATTTGTTTTGTTTTGTTTTGATGTATCAGGAGCTTTGTTTAATCTCTTTCTCTTTTGAATGCATTTCATTCTAGTTTTATAGTTTTCATATTATTTTAATTTCTGTTGCTTTGTGGTTCTGGTCTTTGTGTGACTTTGGTGGTGTCTGTTAGCTGGGCACAATTTCCTCTCACTAATGGGTATGATGCATCTCACCCACATGTGAGTCCTCTTATAGGACTTACAGTGTTCTCTTACTTGATTAAGTGGAGGTAGGAGAGCAGGTTATTTCCCTGATATTGGTTGACAAGTGTTGGATGGTCAGGGTCCCTCCGCAGCCCTTGTGGGACCATGTAGTCCTTTCAGGTTGGTGCTAACAGTTAGTGCATTCTCTAACAGTCAGGGCAGGACATCTGTGAATCTGCTGTGAGGGAGTCTTACCCAAATGGACAGGACAGGGTCCCTGTGCATGCACGAACTGGTGTCTCAGTAGGTGATGGGGTATCAAGGAGTTTCTGTGCAACTGCAGAAGGTTTGCAGAGACTGTTGCAATGTGATGCATGATGTTGCAGCCAGGCAGACATTGGAGGACATGAGGATCTCCTGCTCAATGTTTGGCAGAGCTGCAGATGGCACCTGTCAGACTGTGACTGGTGTTGCTGACAAGGTGATGTGTCTTCCAGTGAGTCACTGGATAAGTGCAGGCATCATTCTCTCTGATTGCTGGGTTGAGCACTGTGTGTGTGCACCACTGGTTGAGTGGTTGGGGCCAAGGTGAACTTGTTACTGATCATCATATGGGTGGCATGGGAACTTGTACTCTGGCCACTAATAAGCCAAGGCAACAGGGGTGTGGGAAGGGGGTCTCATGTCTCTGGTTACCAACCTTGGAGCAGGAGTGCAGGCTTGGGTTTACTAGATGGGTGGGTGGCTTGAGCATGGGAAGGGTGGGGCAGAAACCTCTGGTTGCAGGTCCAATGGCATGGGAGTGTGCCATGGATCACTGGGCAGGCAGGGCAGTGCAGGGAAGGATGGAGCAGGCACAAGTCTCTGTCCACAGGTCCAACAGTGTGTGGGTGCATGCTGTAGATCCTTAGATGGAGAGGGGGCCCACTGCTTCTCACCAAGAGGGAGGAAGAGGGGACCATGATCCCCTAGTCTTGGGTGTGGGTTCCAGGATATTCCCCACAGAGTACAGCCAGAAATCAAATGTGAGGAGAGGGGCTTTCCACAGCCCAGACAGGTAGGGGATCTCTAGCTGTCACTCCAAGGATCCATCTCTCTGCCAGCGCTACCCACCCAAATGATCAGGAACCCTGCCAGGGAGTAATTCTGTCCCCATTTTCTGGTTCCCTCCCTACTCTATGGTTACCTGGATCCCTAGGACTCTCGTTACTCTTCCTGCACTTTCCCTTCTTAGATCCAGTTCATATTCTGCTCACCATGCTTTACTCTAGGTTGTCTATACAGTATCTCTGTCTCCTATTGGGGATTCTGTGAAATTGCTTTGCTGTGCTTCTCACTCAGGAATGCTACTCACTTTGTCTCAAGATAGCCAGGCTGTGCTGAGCCAGCTGGTGGGGTGCCTACAGTCCGTAAATCTCCTTGTTTGCTGTTTTCATTAAGTTTCTCTTTCCTTTCAGTGTTTGATCAAATTCTTTATCCTCCTGTTTGCTGTCTGGGTTTCTAGACTATCACCTGTATCTGTTTCACAGTTCTTTGCTGTAGGGGGATAGCATAGTGTGTGTGACCAAGCTACCATCTTGGGCTATCTTCCCCCATGGTGTTTTTGAGGCTGTAATCTTTATGAAAAGGAGCCCTAGTGACGCTGTGCTTAAGGACTTGGCTGTTAACCAAGGCCTGTGGTTCAAACCCATCAGTTGTTCCATAGAAGTAAGATATAACAGTCTGTTCCTGTAAAGATTACAGCCTTGAAAACCCTATGGGGCAATTCTACTCTGTCCTACAGGGTATCTATGAGTCTGATTTGACTCCACAGCAATGGATTTGGTTTTGGAGTCTTTATGGAAGCATATCACTAGGTCACCAGGTCTATCTCCTACAGAGCTGCTAGATGGGTTCAAACCACCAATCTTTAAGTTAGCAGCCATGAGCTTAATCATCATGCCATCAGGGCTCCTTTCAATGATTCTTAAACACACACACACATCCAAACTCATTGCCATTGAGTCAATTCGGACTCATAGTGACCCCCACTGGGTTTCCAAGGCTTTCAATTTTTATGGAAGCAGACTGCCCCATCTTTCTTCCATGGAGAAACTGGTGGGTTCGAACCACTGACCTTTCTGTTAGCAGAAAATAACTTAACCACTGCATCAGCAGAGCTCCTACTTAAAAATAACAGGGCTATTCAAATGCTCTATTTCATATTGAGTGACATGTGGCCATTCATGCTTTTCAAGAAAGTGATCTCTTTCACCTTAGTTGTTAAATTATGTATGTAGAGTTGATTGTGAAAGTGACATCCCCTATTTCATTTCTGCTATTGATAATTTGGGGAGCTCTGGTAGCATAGTGCCTAAGGCATTTGACTGCTAACCTTCTGGTTCAAACCCACCAGCCACTCCTTTGAAGGAAGGTTGGGCAACCTACTTCCGTAGTGATATTGCCTCAGAAACCCAAGGAGAGGTCGCTATGAGTCAGGTCTGACTCGATGGCACATAACAACAACAACAACATCAATAATTAGTGTCTTTCTCTCTTTTTCTTTGTCAGTCTTGCTAGGGGTTTGCCAATTTACTTATTTTATCACAAAACCAACTCTGTTTCACTAATTTCCTCTATTGTTTTTCTGTTTTCAATTCCATTGATTTCTGCTCTTATCTTTATTATTTTTAACTATTTTTGTTCATGTTGTTTTCTTCTTTTTCTAGTTTCTTTAGGTAAAAATTCAGAATATTGATTTGAGACTTCTCTTTTCCAATGTAATCATTTAGTGCTATAATTTTCATTCTTAATACTGCTTTAGCTGCATCCCACAACATTTGATATATTTTCATTTCTTTTTGGCTCAATGTATCTTTTTTCTTTTAAATTTTTATTGTGATTTGGATGAAAGTTTACAGAACAAATTCACTTTCCATACAGCAGTCCATACATAGTTTGTCTCACAACGTTGACTGCAATCCCCACAATGTAACAGCTCTCTTCCCACTTCCTCCCTGTAGTTACCTCTTCCCTGTGTCCTTCTTTCCTATGCATTCCTGCTCCCTGAGCTATCTCCCTGTGCAAATACTGCCCTTCTTTTATCCCATGATTAATCATTCTAAGGAGTGTATCTACCTGACATGAAAGTCCACCCTATATACCTCTCTATTGTTTCACTGGAAGCCATGGGAGTGAGTTGAATTCCAGACCTGAAGAGTAACTGGGGGCCATAGTCTTGGGGGTCTCACCAGGTTTTATCAGACCAGTAACCTTCACCTTTTTTATGAATTGGAGTTTTGTTCCACACCGTTCTCTGCTGTACCCAGGATCTCCTGCACTGATCCCTTTCTGAGTGATTGATGGTGGTAGCCAGGCACAATCTAGTTCTTCTGGTCTCATGGTCACATACATTGAAGTCTGCATTGTCCACCAGTCCCTTGGTCTAATTGTTTCCATGCTTCTTTGGTCTTCTTCATTCTTCTTTGCGCTTGTCAATGACAGACTTATTGTGGCATCTAGGTGGCCACTTGCAAGTTTTTAAGAGCTCACTTGGTACTCACCAAAGTAGGATGTAGAACAATATTTTTGTGTAGTACGTTATGTCAATTGAGCTTGATGTGCCCTGTGACCATGGTCCCAAGCCCACAGGTCCAACTACTTGCACTCTCAGGGTGGTTGGCTGTGGCCAAGAAGTTATTATAATTTTGCCCCTTTTTAGCTCTATTATATATAGCTGGACATTCTTATAGCACATACAAGTATGTAGAAATATTATCTGCCAACCTTATATATGGTCATGGGTATATTACCTTTTGCCTAAACACACCTGATCATTCTGCATGTCTATCCATCTAGCTACCCACAGATTAATGTTTCTTATCACTGATAACACAGCATTGTGTGTGTAAAAGGGTCTACCTTGTTGTCTGTATCTGTTGTGCACTTCTCTGTGTCTTCCTTTTCCTTAGTGTTATTGTGTTGGTCGCTTGCTTTTGGTATCTTGCCTTTCCCTTCATCCAAATCAATACTTGTCTCTACATACCTAGCAGTGTTCCAACCCCTCCCCTCCTATCCCTTTTAACCAACGAAGAAAGTTTCCTTCCATATGTAAACCTTTCCTTGACTTTTTATAATAGTGAACTAATACAATATTTGTCCTTCTGTGATTGACTTATTTCATTCAGCATAGCGTCCTCCAATTTCATCCACATCACTCTGTGTTTCAGCAGATTCTACATTATTGTTTAATGTTGGATAGTACTCCATTATGTGTATGTCCCATAGTTTGGTTATCCATCTTCTGTTGATGGGCACTTAGATTGTTTACATGTCTTTGCTATTGTGAACAGTGCTACGATGAACATGGGTGTGCATATATCTTTATGTGTCCCAGTTCTCACTTCTTTATGATATATCCCTAGGAATAGATTGCTGGATTAAATGGTATTTCTATTTCCAGCTTCTTAAGGAATCACCAAACTGATGTCCACAGTGGTTGTATCATTTTACAGTCTCAACAGCAGTGTATGAGAGTCCCAATCTCTCCACATCCTCACCAGTATTTGTTATTTTCTGTCCCATTGAACTTGGCTATTAGTGCTGGTGTGAGATGATATCTCATTGTTGTTTTGATTTGCATCTCTCTAACGGCTAATGATTGTGAACATTTCTTCATGTGTTTATTGGCGGCCTGAATATCTTGCCTGGGCAAGTGTCTATTCATGTCTTCTGCCCATTTTTTGTATTCTGTTGTGATCACAGAACACACTCAGTATGATTTCACTTATTTTAAAATAGTTGAAGTTTGTTTTACGGTTCAGGATGGGGTCTATCTTGGCATTTGTATTGTGGGCACTTGAAAAGAATGTGTATTCTACTTTTGTTAGGTGAAGTATTCCGTAAATGTTTAGATCTTATTATTTGATAGTGGTATTGAGTTCTTCTATATATTTCCTGGTTTTCAGTTTATCAGTGTATCTGTCTATTAATCAAGCTTCTACTAGAAAAAGAAAACCACATATATACACACACACACAAAAAAAAAACCAAACCAAACTCACTGCTGTAGAGTTGATTTTGACTCATAGAGACTCCCTTTGGGTTTCTGAGACAGTAAATCTTTACGGAAGTAGATTACCCAGTCTTCCTTCCATGGATTCCATGGAGTGGCTGGTGGATTTGAACCACCAACCTTTTTGGTTAGCAGTCAAATGCCTTAGCCACTGCCCCATCACCTATATCTATATCTATATCTATATCTATATCTATATATCTATAGCTATCTATCTATCAATTGATTTATTACAAGGGTTAGGTTAGGTAGGAAAGTCCAAAGTTTATTGGGTAAGCCAAAAGCAAGAGTAGGCTTCTGTCAGCTACTGAGCATGAGCTCAGGCATGAGCTGAAGCTGTAGCCAACAGATGGAATTTCTTCTTCTTCCAGGTATTTTTCAATTGATTGAATCAACCACACAGATTATCTAGGATAACTTCTTTTACCTAAAATTAACTAGTTATGAACATTTAATCTTTTGAATCTTCAGCTCTTCTGAATCAAAACTTTCAGGTTTAGAGCTTGATATTACCCATTTTTAACAAAACTTCTGGTGATTCTCAAAAAGCTAGTTCCACCCTAGGTAGAAACTAGAGTTTTTAAATCATTGGGCACAAAATATAAGGCCTTGCCAGCAGCCAATGGGTTTATATGTCCTTTCTTCTCAGAGAAAGGGGAATGTAGAAAAATAATTTGGCCAAACAGATGTCTTTGTTGAATGGCAGTGTGACATTCTAGAAAGAGTGGGCACTTTGAAGCCAGAGATAGAAGTTTGAATTCACATTCAGTTTCTCACTAGCTGAGGTAGACACATTGTTTTGGCCACTATGAGCTGTTCCACTGTCTGTTAAATGGGCAGAAAAATTGTATCTAGTCCAGATTGTAAAAAGGAGGAAGACTCTTAATGAGATGGATTGACACAGTGGCTGCAACAACGGGCTCAAACAGTGGCACAGGACCTAGAGTGTTTTTCATTCTGTTGTACACAGGGTCACTGTGAGTCAGAACTAACTCAACAGCACCTAACAACAACAATAAAAAGAGCCCAGATTGTTGTTGTAAGGATTTAATAAACTAATACATACAGGACTGTACATATGTGCATACACACACACACACACACACATCAGTTCTTTAACTTCTAACCTTATGCTTATGGAGTCAGAGCCAAAAAATATCAGCATCAAAATGATCTTAAGAATAGTATCATCTAACCTCCCTCTTACAACAGACTTTCCTTCTCCAGTACTCACAACAGATCTTTGAAGGCCTCCAGTGCCAGGTGTAACACCGCCTCCTAAGGCCTGATTCTGCCATTGGACAGACCTCATTAGACAAAGCTCTTCCTTAGGCTGCCCTAAAATCTAGCCATCTTTGGTTTCCACCACTAGTGCTCATCTTTGCTCCAAAGAATGAGTCAAATCCCTCTGCCACCTCACAATTTTTCTGGTTACCAAAGATCAGAAACTTCTCACTGAATAAGCAGAGCTTGGCAGAAGGGGTGGCAGATCCCATGATTGAATTCTTTCATTGCCACATCCACTTTTCTAGAGACTTGAGGCAGTGGAGCAGTCACAAGAACAGATGCCTTTAGAAGCCAACAGATACGGCAAACAAGTGAGGAAAGCTAAGTAAGTAAACCCGCGTACTGCCATGGAATTGATTCTGACCCAAAGAGATCCCCATAGGGTCTCCAAGGCTATAAATCTTTACAGAAGTAAATTGCTCCTTCTTCCCCCCATTAAACGGCTGGTGGCTTTGAACTATTGACTCTCTGGTTAGCAGTCAAATGACTTTCCCACTGTATCACCAGAGCTCCTTAAGAAAAGTAACTACTAGGATGAAATTAAGTCTAATGCCCCTCAAACAAGAGGCAACCTTATTGAAATCTGATCCAGTGTTGCCAGATACAGATTTTTTTATAGGCACCAGAATTTCATACTTTTTATTTACTTAACATCATCTAATTAAAAAAATAATAATAAGTACATGTACAAACCAGTGAAATCTGAAAGCACTCAGAGTTTACTTAATAGCATTGTGCCAATGCCCTGGTTTTGATAATATATTATAGTTATGTAAGATGTTTTCATAGGAAAAAGTGGGTAAAGGGAATAAGGAAACTTTGTGTACTAGTCCTGCAACCTTTTGAATCTAAAATTATTTCAAAGTAAGAGCCTGGAAAATTAAAATTAGAAACCCACTTTTAATCACTCAGTGTTTAAATGTTGGCAAGCTAATTCAATTAAACATACATGTGTTTGCAGGCAAACAAAACATATCCATGGACCACCATTTTGCAACTTTTACACCTTAGTATCATGACTGAATCTATACATTTTGTGGTAAGTTTCTATTTGAATCTGGGCTCTATCTATTAAGATTTTGGGCAAGTTTCTGAGTCTAGATTTCTGCATGTATACAACAAACTCAAAAAACTGAAACTCACTGACATCAAGTTCAGTTCTGACACACAGAGACCCCACTGAGCTTCTAAGGCTATAAATCTTTACAGAAACACACCGCCTCATCTTTCTTCCATGAAGTGGCTGGTACATTCGAACCACTGATGTTTTGGTCAGCAGCCAAATGCTTTAACCATTACACCATTAGAGCTATTAATATCTCACTGGTATTTGTAAGGATTACATGAGACAGTGTGTGCTAACCAAAAAAGAAAAAACTCACTGCTGTGGAGTTGATTCCAACTCATAGTGACCCCTCCTTCAATTTCCAAGGCAGTATCTCTACAGAAGTAGATTGCTCAGTCTTTCTTCCAAGATTGTGTGCTACATACTGGAATATACTTTGTGTTGTGTGAATAAGAGCCACTCTTACTCAGGATGAACTTAGATGGGTGGATGCTCAAATTGCCATCATGTCAGGTACAGGTATTCTCTAACGACTGTTGTCTGGCTTCCTCTCTCATTTCTGCTTGGGGCATGTCTTCTTTCACCGTCCAGTGAAGTAGGTTTGTTGGATCCAGAAATACAGATCCAATACAAGGGCACACTCTCCTTTTGCCATTCAGACACCTGGAAGCCCCATGCTGAAAGATGCCATAGTTTCTCTGGTTAGAGGACAACATCTCATTAAACAAGAAAAAGTGGGAGAACAATGTGGAACAAAACTCAAAATGTAAAAAAAAAAAAAAAAGACCAGATTTGCTGGTCTGATAGAACCTGGTAAGATCACTGAGACTATGGCCCTTTGCCACCCTTTAGCCCAACAATCAACAATACACAGGCGTATGGGGTGAACATTTATATCAGGTAGACACACTCCTTGAAGTGATCAATCATGGGAGAACAGAAGGGCAGTGTTCGCACAGAGAGACAGTTCAGGGGGTGGGAGTGCATAAGAGGGAAGGGCATAGGGAAGAGGTAACTAAGGGAAGGAAGTGGGAAGAGAGCTGTCACATTGTGAGGAACTGTAGTCAATGTCATGAGACAAAATGTGTATGAATTGCTGTATGGAAAATGAATTTGCCCTGTACACTTTTACCCAAATCACAATCAAAAGTTTACAAAATAAAATAAGAAAAAAAGAACACCTACTGCTGATGAGTCAACTCCAACTCATGGTGACCCCGTGTGTTACAGAGTAGAAATGCTTCCTAGGGTGCTGCTCTTGTCTGTAGTCATTATGAAAGCAGATCTCCAAGCCTTTCTTATCCACCACTGTACACGCCTCCTTGTCAGTTTCAAGGCATAGCCCACCCACCAGGGCTGAGAACTGACAAATCCCCTCGCAATAGGCCACAGACACTGTATTGGCATAGTCTATTGACCAGTCCCTGCAAGATGCATACCGATCATGGTACAGGCTGCAGCCCAGGAGCTGAGAAAAAGTATCAAACCACAGGTTGTTTACAGCTTACCCAGAAGATGTCAATCCACCTGGGCAAAGTAACATACCCTCTGGGGTAAAAAATAATGCTGGGGCAAGGATAACTCCTCAAGGTGTAGGCACCACTGTGTGGATTTGAACAACCAATCTCTAGGTTAGCAGTCAATTGCAAACCACCTGCATGACCTAGGGACCTCATTAAATAAACCCACTGCCATCAAGTTGATTCTGACTCATAGTGACCCCCATAGGGTTCCCAAGGTTGTAAATCTTTATGGAAGCAGACTACCTCACCTTATTCCGATGGAGCGGCAGGTGGGTTCAAACCATCAACCTTTTTGTTAGCAGCCCAATGCCTTCACCACAGAGCCACTCGAGCTCCCTCATTAAACAAAAGAAACATTGAAATAACTTTGCCTGATCTGTCTGCCCCCAGCTGTGCCACACTTTCTTGGTCTAATTCTTCCCTGTGTGACCCTGAGAGAAATAGGAAGAGCAGATTAAGCGAGCAGCTGATTTAAACTTTTTTCCTGACCTGTAATTCTTGTTGGCGGTCAAGAGGAAAATGACAGGTGAAAAATAGACCTTAAAATGAATGAACTCAAGGCTTCAGCTAATGCATTTCTGTCTCATTAACAGCCAGGCTCAAAACGGAGCACGAACAATAGGCCTGATGAGGAGGTGACGCTGCTGGACCACAAAGGGGTGAGAGCATCTACACCCTTTTAGCTCAAGCATGTCACTCCGGCGAGGCCAAGAGGACTTGGTGGAGAAAACCAAGCCCAGACCAAAGTGTTCAGGAAGGCCCCGTCTTCTGTACGTCAGGAGCAAAATGATGGCCACGTAGCTAGTGCTTAAAGGAAGGGAAGGAAGAAAGACGTAATGGAGGATTTGTTGTTGTTAGTTATCATGGAGTCAGCGTCAACTCACGGGACCTTCTGTGTCACAGAACAAAGCATTGCCCAGTCCTGCACCATCTTAAAGGGGTTTAAGCCCATTGTTGGGGCTACTCTGTCAATCCGCCTCCTTGAGGGTTTCCCTTTGTGGTGAAATGAGTTCCGCTGTATGGCCCTTTGTCTTCGTTCTTTTTTGGAAAAAAAATCGAGAGATAATTCCTCCTACTCCCTAAGGAGTTACCCTTGCCCTAGTATTATTATGTGTCCATGTTGATTGGTATTTCTTGGGTAAACCGTAAACAACCCGTGATTTGATACTTCCTGTCTGCTCCTGGGCTGCAGCCTGCACTATGATTGGTATGCATCTTGCAGGGACTGGTCAATGCATATAAATTGTCTGTGGCCTATTGACAGGGGATTGGTCAGTTCTCGGCCCTGGTGAGTGGGCTGTGCCTTGAAATTGACAAGGAGTAGTGTATATAGGCAGCCAACTCCTCAGAAGTTTTTAGAGACAGAAAGAAGCAAGAAAGAACAGTAAGAAGGAGAGATAGAGAGAGAAGGCAAGGCAGTTCCTGAAAGAACTGGAACACAGGTCAAGGGCTGTAACACTGAGATAGTGAGAGGCCTGGAAGGAGCTCTGGGGCAGAGTGAGCAGCAACGGACCACAGGGCCAAGAGGGACCTGCCCTCAGTGGGCTGAGGGGAGCCTGCCTTCAGGGTGCTGGGAGGAGACCTGCACAGAGGAGCTGAGAGCTATTCTGCAGTGAAGAAGGGAGATTTCACCTACATGTTTCCTGACCCTGATCCTGACTTATAGCCTGTTGATCATGATCCCAGCTTATACCCTGTTCCTTAATAAACCACTTAACTGTAAGCGTGATCTGTGAGTTCTATGTGGTTACTGCAATGAATTTTCAAACTCAGAAGTAGAGTCCTGTGGGAGAGACACCTGGTGTCAGAATTGGTAAAAAGGTTGGAGAGTGGAAGTATGTCTGACCGTCACCTCATAGAGATCAGCCTTGGACTGATCATGATTTGCATTATCTCCCTTGAAGTTAGACAAGTTTAGATGCTACTATTACTACCACTCCCACCACATAACACCTTCATTGTCACTGACCAAATACGATGCCTTTTTGTAATGATGGGTCTTTCCTAATGATGTGTCCAAAGCAAGGGAGTTGAAGTCTTGGCATTTTGCTTCTAAGAAGCATTCTGGTTTTATTTCTTCTAAGAGTGATTTGTTCATTCTCCTGGCAGTCAATCTTCTTCATTAACATGTTCAATATTCTTCATTAACACCACACTCTGAATGGGAGAATTCACACAGACAGATAGGTTTCACTCTCTATATATTATTTCAATGCCTACTATGTGCCGAGCACTGTGGTAGGGTCAGGGATGAAGCAGTGAACGGGACAGTGTGTGCTCCTGTGACGCTTACATTTCAGGGGGGAGAGAAAGCAAACAAGCATATAACTTGTCAGGTTGTGAAAAGCGCTTTGAAGAAAACAAAGCAAGGTCAGGGAAATGAAGCAAGTTGGGTGCTTTGCTTCCAGCAGATTGTCAGGAAGTACAGTGTGAGCAGGTGACACACAGGCTAGACATGAACAAAATGAGGGAGAGAGCCTTGCAAAGCCAATGAGGCAAGAGTGTTCCAGGCAGAAGGAACAAGTGCACAGATCTTGAGGCAGGAGCCACGTGACATGTTCAAGGAGCAGTATGGAGCAGGGAAGTTAGAGTGGCTGGGGAAGAAGTTAGAGAGGCAGCAATATCATACAGTTTCCTGTGTCCTGAGTAAGAAGAGGAGGCTTCTCCTGGACAGAAGAGGGACATACATGACGGATGCTTTAAACAGGATCCCCTTGGCTGCCGGGTGGAGAAGATCCCAAGTGGATAAGGAGGGAAGCATGGAGCTGTCAGGATGCCCCTGCAATGCTGTTAGGTGCTGTCAAGAGGATTCTGACTCATGGCAACCCTGTGTGTAACAGAATAAAATGTTGCCTGGGCCTGTGCCATCCTCACAACCGTTGCTACGCCTGAGTCCATTGTTGCGGCCACTGTGTCACTCCATCTCATTGAGGGTTGCCCTCTTTTTCACTCTCCCTCTACTTTTCCAGGCATGATGTCCTTCTCCAGGGATTGCAATAGTGCAGATGAACAAACACACCATCATTAACTCCGCACAGTGTGCAAGATACTACCCAGAGGCTTTTCTGGAAATATAATCACATCCTTCTCCTCCTGTGAACTGGAAGGGAAGGACACCATCCCTGCCTTCTGACATCGTAGCTGAGTGTGTTGTCCCAAACCACACATCTAGGGAGTGTCGAGTGAGGATCCACAGTGCCAACAGACGCTCACTTTCTCAGCTCCCTCCCTCCCCTATCCCTGCCTCAGCGCCCTTCCCCAGTAGTCTGGAGTCACAGGAATGATTCTCACGTTGATTCACACATTAAATTAATCACAAGGGTTTGCTGAAATGGCTCCTGGTCATCAATTCTGAACATTATGAAGTCTAAGATATGTGTGGGAGCTCTGGTAGCATAGTGGCTAAAGCACTTGACTGCTAACCAGAAGGCTGGCGGTTCAAACCCACCAGCCACTCCTCGGAAGGAAGGGTGGGCAATCCTACTTCCGTAGTGATACTGCCTCGGAAACCCAAGGAGGGGTCACTATGAGTCGGGGCTGACTCGACGGTATACAACAACAACAACAACAACAAGATATGTGTGGGTAGCATGACCTAGTACTTATCTCGAGCCAGCCTGGACTTGCTCTAGTGTCCGCCTCCCTTCACCCACCCACCCCCACCCAATTTTGTGCTCCATGTAGAGAATAGAGATAACATTTCTTTTTCTTAATGAATGAACCCTAAGCACCTGGAAGAGTACCTGGCACAGAAATGTGCCATGGTTATATAAGATATTAACAGTAGGGGAAGCAGAGTGAAGGAAATATGGGAAGAATAACCCTCTGTGTTATCTTTATTATTCAACTCTTCTGTAAAACTAAAGTTATCCCACAACAGCAAAATGAGCTGGCAGGCCAAAAATAGCGGGAGTCCCAACAAACTCGACCCTGGCTTGCTGCTTCTGCTGCTGTCATTTCTGAGTGTCACCGCCAAAGTCCTGGACCATCCATTTGGATCTCTGGAATAAACATCCGGCACCATGAGCATGAGCGTAGGTGTCCCTGGGTGATGCAGACAGTTAACATGCTCAGTTGTCAATCCAAAGATTGGCTGGTGGTTTGAATCTACTCAGAGGCTCTGGTGGCGTAGTGCCTAAGGTATTTGACTGCTAACCAGAAGGCTGGCGGTTCATACCCACCAGCCACTCCTAGGAAGGAACATTGCACAATCTACTTCCTTAGAGATACTGACTCAGAAACCCAAGGAGGGGGTCACTATGAGTCGGAAACGACTTGACAGCAGTGAGAGTTAGAGTTTTAGAGGCCCCTTGGAAGAAAATCCTGGTGATCCGTTTAATGAAAACTCAGTCATTGAAATCCCTGTGGAGCACAACTCTAATCTGACACGCACAGGGTCATGAATTGGAGTTGACTCCAGGGCAACTGGTTAACGTCTGAGGATAGGTAATGCCTGGTGCCAGGCATGGAGAACTTTTTGACATAACCCAATGATCCCTGTTGGGTGCAGCTGCTTTGCCAAGGCTTATGAAGGATTTTATTATAACAGCACTTTGCAGAGCTCACTCAAACCATCAGAATAATTGTTTGACTGAATGTGAAACCCGAGCTCTGCGTCTGGCGTGTCCATCCTCCCGGAATGCAGGAATGGCTGCTGGCTGCCACTGGCACCCACTTCAGCGTTGGAAGTCTCCCTAATTAGTTACAGTGCTGCTTGAGGTGCCATTTTATTTTATTTTATTATTATTTTTTTATGAGCCAAATAACATATTGCTGTTTAAGTTTCTGGAAGACAGGGAGCTATAAATAAAATCGTAATTTACTTGAAGTCTATCACACAGACATACCGAGTTCAGAAGTAAGTTTTAATTTGACTAATGAGATGAAACTTTCTCTGCAAAGCAGAGTGTGGGCTGCACGTATTAATATCACTTTGCTGCACAGAGGATGCCAGTCCCCCAAAGATCAGGGAGACAGGGAGACAGTACAGCCCCAGAGGACGAAAGCAGCTTAATCTGCTCCACAGAGGATGTGCCTGGGCCGAGTGACCACCACTCCAATTCAAATCCCTGTTCTGCCTCTTCTTGCCCAGGGTCCATGGGCCTCTCTCATCTTCTCCCCAGCCCTTAATTTCCTCTTAGATCCAATGAGGATAATAATGTGAAGATTAAGCATCTTATATGTGTGAAAACTGCCAGACATCTGGAAGTGTAGTGTAGTGGTTAAGTAGTAATGATATGGAGTTTCTGCGTGGGAAATGGTTAAGTGTTCAGCTATTAACATAAAAGATACTGAAAGTACCAGGGACTGCTAAAAGAACTAACAGGTCTGTCCTGGAGGAAGTACAGCCAGAATGCTCCTTGGAAGTGAGAACGGTCAGACTTCGTCTCACCTACTTTGGTCATGTTGTCAGAAGGGAACATTCCCTGGAGAAGGATGTCATGCTTGGTAAGG
>NW_006921853.1:89103-90348 GCF_000298275.1 Orycteropus afer afer
GTACATAACAACAACAACAACAAGTGCTTAATAAGGAGCTCTAGCATTATAGTGGATAAGGCATTTGGCTGCTAAACAAAAGGTCAGTGGTTCAAACCCACAAGTCACTATATGGAAGAAAGATGAGGCAGTCTGCTTCCCTAATGATTTATAGTCTTGGAAACCTCATGGGGGTCACTATGAGTTGGAATCGACATATAGTGAACATTCAAAATACGGTGGTTATTATTAACACTGGTGTCCCTGGGCAGCGCAAACCATTATCGCATTAACGTTAATGGCTGCTAACCAGAAGGTTGGAGGTTTGAGTTCACCTCATGTGTCTGAGGAGACAGACCTAGTGATCCACTTCCAAAAATAAGTGATTGGAAATCCAGTGCTGCGAAGTTCTGCTCTGACATACACAGAGTCAGAGTGAGTCGGAAACTACTTGACTGTAACATTATTTATGACGATTATGATGACTGCATCATTATTTCACCAAGCCCATAAAGAACCCAAGGTACTTGGGTAGCACAAATGGTTGGCATTCAACTACTAACCTGAAGGTTGATGGTTCGAATCGGCCCATCAGTCCTGGAGAAGAAAGCCTGGTGGTTTACTCCCATTAAGATTATAGCCAAAAAACGTGTATGGAGCGCCATTCTACTCTGGACCAAGTGGGGTCGCCATAAGTCGGAGGCTACACGATAGCAACGGGTTTAGCTTTCTGTTTTTTTATGAAGAACCCAGTACAAACGGCCACCTGGTAATTGATAGCCCGGCCCTATTTCTGAGCCATCTCTAATCTGACACTTTTTCTCCAGTTCCTTCTCCCTCTCTCTAATGCTAACAAGGAAACGTTGCAGTTTGCTATGCAAATATTTCACTGTTGCACCGTAATAAAAATATCACACCATCAAGTGGACCGTGACAAGAGACACACACCAATGTTGTGTGTGTGGGTGGGTGGGGTGGAGTTTGCCATTGCTTCTGAGTTGCTGGCGGCTCCATGGGAGCCCTAAAGCAGCCGCTGGCCCCTGCCACCAGGGCACATTCCAGGAGGCAACGCTCATTAGTGTTGCAACGCACGGAGCACTGCCTCTTCCACAGTCAATTCCTGCCCGGCTGTGATGCCGTAAAGAAAGGCCCACTTTTAAATAATCAATATGGAATTAAAATGATTGAAAAGTGCATCTGGCCCCTCCAGTGCTCCGGCAGAGCAGAAGCAGTCCTGGACTGGACTGGTGCTTCGGGAAGACAATC
>NW_006921853.1:91193-92348 GCF_000298275.1 Orycteropus afer afer
GACTTACCTCCCCTGCTGGCTGTCCAGGAGTGTCCTTGGGGATTACACTGTCCTGAGGCATCATGAAGTGGTGCCCCAGGGATAGAGCCAAGCCTTCAGGCACAGCCTGGAGACAGCCATGCCAGACAGTCAGTCTGCTGGTGTGCCGAGAGTGGAGATTTTTTTCTCATGTTTAGTCAGAAGCCTCACCTGGCTACATCCCCGTTTCTCATATGCCATATGGCAAACTAGTCAACACCATTTGTTTCTCAAGAATCTGTTCTGTGACTGTAAATGACACGGCAGAGGTGTCTGACCTCCTCTAACTTCACAAGGGGGAAAGAATCACCAAAACTGATGCCTATGAGGCAGAGGGCAGGCATACTTCCTCTCATCAACATTTTTATCAATTCTGACACCAACTGTCCCTCACACTTCTCCACTTCTCTGTTGGGTTTGATAATCCATTGCAATGACCACACAAAACTCACAGACAGTAGGCACAATTAAAGGCTTTATTAGAGAAATAACAAGTTACAATACAGGATCAGAAATGACTGAGGATACTGATCTTCAATCAAGACAGCCTCTTCTCAGCCTTGCCCACAGGCAGGCCTGGAGTCATCTTGGAGTTTATCATCTAATAAAGATGAGCAATAAAGATGTGAGTAGCATAAACTTCATGGAAAAGAATAAAGTAGAGTTAGGGGACAAAGAATGAAGGGAGGGATTGTTTTAGACAGACTGGTCAGGGCAGGCTTCTGGGAGGAGGTGCCATTAAGCAAAGGCTTGAATACAATGAGGGAGGGAGCTATGCAAATACCTCAGGGAGGAGAGCCCAGGTCAGTCAGAACTTGACTGGTGAGTTCAAGAACAAGTAGACAGCTGGTGGGGTTGGAGAGATTGTGGGGAGAGAGGGAGGAATAGGAGAGAAGGCAGCGAGGGGCGGAGGCTGATTGCGCATGGGGCCTTATGGGGCAGGGGAAGGAGTTTGGACTTGATTCTAAGTATGGCGAGAACCAACTGGAGGTCTGAGGGCAGGGGAGTGATGTTTTACAAGCTTGCTCTGGAAGGTGTGTGGGAAAGCTTTCCTGACAGAGAGGAGCGGCGGAAAGATCAGGAAGGAGGGTAGTGCACCACTCCACAAGCCAGAGAGGATGCTGACATGGACCAGGG
>NW_006921853.1:93668-94398 GCF_000298275.1 Orycteropus afer afer
TGCTCCTCTTGCACACCCACCACCCATCTATCAATAGCCACTTGCATGTTGCTATGATACTCAACTTGTTTCAACAGCTTCTGGACCAAGACAGGCTATGAAAAAAGGCCTGACAATCTACTGAAAATCAGCCATTGGAAACCATAGGGATCCCAATGGATCTGCAGGCAATCATGGGGATGGCACAGGTTCAGACAGTGTTTTCTTTCATTAGACATGGAATCATCATGAGTCAGGGCCAACTTGACAGCAACTGATAACAACAACATACAAATATTATTTCAATGTACTTTGGAGAAAACTGGGTCCACAGCCACAACTAGCAGCTCTAGGGGCAGCAGGGAGACCCAGGAACTCTGAGATGGAGGTGTACAAGGCCTCTGTGCCCAGGAGACACTGCCCTGATCCCAGGTATCACTTGGGGCCACCTGGACAATCCTGAGAAAGCAGCCACCCCCTAGAGATGACTTGAGAAGGATATCAAAGAGCATCTCATTCGGCTCCTACAGGCTTATGCCTTCAGGGTCCAGGGAAAAAGAGGAAATGGATGAAGCCACCAGAGGTCTGTAAGAAAATATGGAGTTAGGGGAATGTGGACACAAGGGATTTTGTTTTAAATTCTTTATCTTAAAAACATTGTGGGAGGCGGGGCAAGATGGCGGACTAGGCAGAAGGATTGCACAGACCCTCTTCAACAAAGAAAAGGGAAACCAATTAACACAGACACAGA
>NW_006921853.1:95233-97256 GCF_000298275.1 Orycteropus afer afer
TGAGGCTGCCAAGCCCAAGGTTGACAAGTAAAAAGGCACAGTCCTGATATTACCAAACCACACGGCAGGCCATTAACTTAAATCCATTGTAAGTCCCAAAGTCGGCAGAGCATGGCAGGCTGCTGAGCAATGACATGGCTACATGCAGGGTCCAAGCGTGCCATAGGCTACAGACCATTCCCTGAGGCTTCTGTTTATATACAGGAAGCAGACCACATTCCCTAAGGCAGCTACTCAGCAGCTCACAGTAGATTCCACCATGGAGTTGATTGCCAGTCTCATCGTGGGGAATACTCCATTCAGCTGCCCAGCCACTCAACCAGGCCCAACCAAGTTGACACACAAATTGAACTACCACATGAGTCATGAGTCATTCATAGACAGCTCTGATCATTACAAATTAAAATTTTAAAGCTCTGCCTTATAATGAACAGCAATCTATCTTTTGTTTCTATTGCTATTCATCTGTTCTTATATGACATCATTTGAAATCCCTTCACCACCCTGGTCCCTCTTACTGGTCAGTAGCTCTCTTTCAGTGTAATACTCAGAACCAAATATAAGAATTCAAGTGGGGTCTGGACAACAAAGCAGAGTTGCAGTGAGTAGCAGGGCTCCCTACCTTCTCCTACACAGAAGAGTCTGTTACTGTATAATCTCTGTTACTGCAACTTGTAGTTTCATTCAACTCAGGGGTGGGACATTCAAGTCCTGGTGCATTCTGCAACATGGATGATGTTATCCCTTACCATGACAACCTGGCTGAGGTAGGGGGGCCTTTGGAATGTGGATCATCATAGACTGTCACAACTAGCCTGGCTCTGACTGCCTGGCATATGTGGAAATCCCAATACAGGGAATGGAAGCTAGGCATGGTCTGGGATGGAGACAAGCTGTCAACCAGGAAAGAAGCTAGCCTTCTAGGAAGGGCCATCTATCCAAGGTGAGGCCTAGTCATCAGATACTTCTGTTTGTATTTGAAAGCCCATCTCAAAGTGACTTAGACAAACAACAAGACATATTGGTTCAGGTATTTGAAAAGTCCATGATTAGATCCAGTTGCACGTGCTACAGGATCTGGGTCCTCAAACAATGTCAGTGGAAATATCTCTGCCCTCTCACTCGGTTGGGATTCTCCTATGTGGATTCTATTCTCAGGCAGTCTTCATCTCCTGGTTGCAAAAACGCAAGGAGCTTCAGGCTTGCAGGTTTACATCCTTCCAGGTTGGCAATGCCATTGTGAAGTAGAGGTCATGTTCCCAAGAGAATTAGCAATGTTGTTGGTTTAATTTTTATCAGACAAGTCTGAGTCACCTGTACATCCTAGAACTGGGGGTCTGGTGTCAGTCTCATCAAACCAGGTGGATAGAGAAGGGAGAAAGAGTGATTCCCTAAAGAAAGTTAGAATCTTGCTGCTAGAAAAAGGGAGGCAAAACCCAAGGTGTCTACTACAGGAAGTCTACGATTCTTATACACCCTAGACTGTCATGTGTATCCAAATGTCTGACTCCTGAAGGTGGACAGGGCAGCAGGGCTTCAAAGAAAAGCCATCTGAGACAAAGGGGTCATTATGGTAGCAGAATCCATTCCTCTTAGTAACTGTCACCAAGATGAGGCCTACAGTGATACCAAGGGTCAAAATGTATTGAAGATTTACTTTGGAAAAAGCACTGTGTTTTATATGGATTATCTCGGTCACCTCCAGAACACTGTTGTGAGTGTCATTCTCCTCATTTCACAAATGGAGAAACTGAGGCACAAAAAAGTCAGCGAACACAACCAGTGCCAGACCAGGATTTGACTTCAAGGAGTCTAATGTAAAGCAGCAGTTTTCAACCCTGTCTTGATTTAGAATCACCTAGAGAAACTCTTTAAACACTCCATGCCAGGCAGCAACTCAGATCAAAATCTGTGGGGAAGCAAGCAGGCATCAATATTTTTTAAAGCTCCTCACCTCCAACCCCCTCCTAGTAACTCTGATAAGTGACCAAGACTGCTACTCTAAAGTCTGCACTCTGAACGA
>NW_006921853.1:97606-98625 GCF_000298275.1 Orycteropus afer afer
AGTCAACAGAGAGAGAAAGCCTTCCCCAGAGCTGGTACCCTGAATTCAGACTTCTGGCCTCCTAAACTGTGAGAAAATAAATTTCTGTTTGTTAAAGCCAACCCACTTGTGGCATTTCTGTTATAGCAGCACTAGATAACTAAGACAGGTAGTTTCCTTCCATGTGAACTACCCTCAATTTTCTCTGTTAAGCCCATTGATTACCAGTCTAATTTATTCCCACAAACAAAACGTCCAATTCATTCTCCAGCAGATTGTCATTGGCCCTCTGTTCAACTGCTCTGGCTTAAGGCATCTGGGGTGGAGGGACTCCAAGGCTGGGAGCTCCTCGATGGTTGGGTCTAAGCCACAATCCTACCATCTGTCTATCAGTTTGTTGTACTGGGGTAGTTTGTGTGTTGTTGTGATGCTGGAAAGTATACCACTAATATTTTGAATAGAAACAGGGTCACCCATGGTGGACAGGTTTCAGGAGAGCTTCCAAACAAAGGCAGACTAGGAAGAAAAGTCTGGCAATGTACTTCCAAAAATTAGTCAAACCTTATGGATTATACAACAGAAGCACTGTTTGCTGTAGTGCTAGAAGATAAGCCACCCAGACTGGAAGGCACTACCCAATGGCCGCAGCAATGAACTCAAACACACCAATGTTCATGAACATGGTGGGGTACAAGGCAACATGTCGTTCTGTTATATATAAGGTTGCCATGAGTCAGAACAAATTCAATAGCCACTAACAACAACAACAAGTCACATTTACTTGGAAACCAGAACCGAGGACAAAAGTTGGACGCTTCTTAGGAGACAAATTATCTCATTCTTGCCTGTTTTCCAGATGAGACAACTTTGGCCCTTTTGCTTCTCCTGCCACTTGAATTTTCTCACTGGACGCATCACTGGCAAGAAGCTAAAATGACTGTCAGGGAAGAAATGAGGATGTAAAGGGAAAAAGACAAACTGTAGATAATCCCCAGTTCCATCCATCCACCAACAGCCACTTCTCCAAAATCCCCCAGATA
>NW_006921853.1:102401-103532 GCF_000298275.1 Orycteropus afer afer
AAAAAAAAATGTTTTAATATCTATCCTGAAATACAATGCTCTTAGTGATAGGATAATATCCATATGCCTACAAAGAAGCCAAGTTAATAGTACAATTATTCAAATTTATGCACAAACCACCAAACCCAAAGACAAGGAAATTGAAGATTTTTACCAACTTCTGCAGTCTGAAATTGACCAAACATGCAATCAAGATGTATTGATTACTACTGGTGATCAGAATGTGAAATTTGGAAATAGAGAAGAATTACCAGTACTTGGAAAACATGGCCTTGATGATAGAAAAGACGCCAGAGATTGCATGATAGAATTTTGCAAAACCAATGACTTATTCATTGCAAATACCTTTTTTCAACAACATAAATGATAGCTAAACACATGGACCTCACCATATGGAATACACAGGAATCCGATGGACTACATCTATGGAAAAAGCAATGGAGAAGGTCAATATCTTCAGTGAAAACTAGGTCAGAAGCTGACTGTGGAATAGACCATCAATTGCTCATATGCAAGTTCAATTTGAAACTGAAGACGATTAAAACAAGTCCACAAGAGCCAAAATAAGACCTTGATCATATCTCACCTGAATTTAGAGACTCTCTGAAGAACAGATTTGACACACTGAACACTAATAATTGAAAACCAGATGAACGGTGGAATGACATCAAGAACTTCATACATGAAGAAAGCAAAAGGTTATTAAAAAGACCAGGAAAGAAGAAAAGACCAAAATGATTGTTAGAAGAATGTTGTGTTGAGATTGTATTGTGTCTGTACATTGCTTTAGGTAGAGCTGACATTTTCATTATGTTAACTCTTTCAGCTAATGAGCACAGGATTTCTTTCCATTTGTATGGGTCTCTTGTAGTATTAGTTTATAATTTTCCTTGTATAAATATTTTATGTCCCTGGTTAGGTTAATTCCTAAGTACTTGGGGGCTACCTAGGAATTAACCTAACCAGGGACATAAAATATTTATACAATGAAAATTATATACTAATATTACAAGAGACATTCTTTACTGAAATGGAAAAACTAATTACCAACTTCATATGGAATGAAAAGAAACCCCAAATTGTCAAAGCAAAATTGAAGAAAAAGAACAAAGCAGGAGGCCTCATATTCCC
>NW_006921853.1:104092-105341 GCF_000298275.1 Orycteropus afer afer
GATTGCCCAGTCTTCCTTCCATCAAGTGGCTGGTGGGTTTGAATCCTCAATCTCTGGTTAACCATCAAATACCTTAGGCACTATGTTACCACAGTTCCTTTTACATATATAATACTGTATTATCAGTAATAACAAACATTAAACTATGTAGATACATAGATCAACAGGCTGAATGATCAGGTATGTCTAGGCAAAAGGGAGTATACCCATGACCATATATAAGGTTGACAGACAATATTTCTGCATATGTATTTGTGTGTGTTGTAAGAATGTCCCTATGTCCCTATAAATAGAACAGGGGACAAAGTTATGATAACTTCTTAGCCACAGCCACCCACCCTGAGGGAGCAAATTGTTGGACCTGTGGACTCAGGACCATGTTCACAGGGGACAGCAAGCTCCACTGGCATAACTTACTACACAAAAACATGGTTCTACACCTGACTTTGGTGAGTAGCGTCTGGGCTGTTAAAAGCTTCCAAGTGGCCATCTAGATGCAACAATTGGTCTCTCTTTGTCTGGAACAAAGAAGAATGAAGAAAACCAAAGACACATGGAAACAGTTAGTCCAAGGGACTAGTGGATCATGCAAACCTCAGCTTACATGACCCTGAGACCAGAAGAACTAGGTGGTGCCTGGCTACCACTAACACCCACTTGGGAAAAGATTAGTACAGGACACTACTGGGGAAAAATGTGGAATAAAACTCAAAATCATAAAAAAGACCAGGCTTACTGGTCTGATAAAGAATGGTGAAACCCCTGAGACTGTGGCCCCTAGTCATCCCTTTCAGGCCTGGAATTGAACTCACATCTGTGGCTTCCAGCCAAACAATAGACAGGCATATAAGGTGAACATTTTCATCAGGTAGGTACACTCCTTAGAACAATCAATTATGGGAGTTCAGAAGGGCAATATTTGCACAGTAAGATAGTACAGAGGGCAGGAATGCATAGGAAAGAAGGACACAGGAAAATGGTAACCATGGGGAGGAAGTGGGAACATAGCTATTACATTATGGGGATTCCAGTCAATGTCATGATACTGATGTATGAACTGCTATATGTAAATGAATTTGTTTGGTAAACTTTTATCCAAATCACATACACACACACACACACACACACAAAGACTCTATTAAGAGTAAGTAGACAGTCCCTCAAATATGATGGTGAAATTAGGAGATTTCCAGATAAGCAGAAACTAAGGGAATTTGTTAAAACCAGACCAACCTTACAAGACATGCTA
>NW_006921853.1:107161-115491 GCF_000298275.1 Orycteropus afer afer
GAAATGGCTATAGACGACAACCCTATGTCCTGGAGCTTTCAAAGGAAAGAATAAAGAAGTAGATCAAATACCAATGAGAAGAAGAGATTAAATGAAAATAGTGAACAAGAACCGGAAAACTGCCAACAGGCACAACGTGGTCATTTTGAATTATTGCAAGTAGAACTTCAGTTGGAACAGGGACAAGATAATCAGCTCCCCTTGCTCAGGACTGCACCAGCACCCACATTGGTGATCTGGAAACCAGAGAAGTGTGACTCCCTTTACCTTGCACAACTTCCTGGCGACTAGAGGTGCAGCCTTTCCCTCACCTTCACCTACCTGGCAGCTGGTCAACTCTCCCCACTGCCAGTGCTGTGCCGCTTTATTATTTTTCTTTCTTTATCTTTCTGTTTAGTTTTTTGTCTTCCCTTCCCCTCTTCTCCTTATTTTCTTTCTTTTTTTTTTTTTCTTTTCCTCTTTAATTAACCCTTTTATTTTTGGATCCAAAAGAGCAGGAGCCCCTCCTCCACTGCCCACTTGGTTAGCAGCATCAACCTCCATCCCTGCCTGGTCACAGGTGCATGCTTCCATGGAGCAAGTGCTGCAAAACAAAAAATCAGGATGAATCAAACCAATATAAACCAAAAATACCAAACCTGTTGCCAGCAAGTGCTATGTTTGGTGGCTGGAACTTTCACCAATACTGTGCTGCTTTTTCCTTTCTTTCTTTTCTTCTTCTTCTACTTCTTAGTTCTTCCCCCTTGTTTTCCCTTCTTTCTTACCTTTTTTACTTCCCCTTCACCCTTGTTTTATCTCTTCTACTTTTTATCGATCCAGAAGAGCAAGTGTCTCACCCCCACCACCACTGCATTCAGTAGCAGTGCCTCTGACCCTGCATGTTAAGTGGTGCATGCTCTCACAGAGGGAGTGCCACATTTCTGCGACAGCCATGTGGCTAACAACTATGCCAGTACTGAGTCATATTTGCTTATTTTTCTTCTTTTGCTCTTTTTCTTTTTTTCTCTTTTTGTTCCTTCTTAGGTCTTCCCTCTTCTCCTTCTGCCTTGTTTTTTTCCTTTTCCTTTTTTTTTTTCTCTCCCCCTCACACATTTGTTTTCTTTCTAACTTTCTAAGCCATTGGGAACCATGGATCACACTCAGCCATACACACCTCATCTGCTGGCCCACCTACTGGGTGAGTGCCACCACCCACTCTAGCACCACTGGGTCAATGACAGAGAGTAGCCGACACCACCCGGTCTTCCTTCAGCTGCTATACACTGTCATGAATCACAGACTCATGTCCACATTTCCACTTGCTACCAAATGCACCCAGAGAGAGGTAGTGACTGCCCCACTGCTGCTAAACTAGCAACCAGAGTAAAACACACCCTGTTTTCTGGATGCATTCAAATAAAGCAAAACAAAAAATTAGGATGAATCAAACCAATATAAACCAAAAATACCAAACCTGTTGCCAGCTAGTCATTTCTACTCACATGACAGAGTAGAACTGCCATATAGGGTTTCCAAGGATGTAAATTTTTGTGGCAGCAGACTGCCTCATCTTTTTCCCATGGAGTAGCAGTTAGGTTAGAATTGCCTACCTTTTGGTTAGTAGCCATACACTTTAAGCACTGAACTCCAGAGCTCCTAAAACTAACATACAATCAACAAATTAATAAAATGACAGTACAGTGTTTTGGAGACAATAAACAACTTCAAATCACACAAAGACACAGGACAAGATGGCTCAAACAAAAATGCAAAGCCAGAAAATGTTTGAAAGGAACAAATACTATCAGAAATATCTTATCAGGAATTAAAAAGAATTATGTTCAGCAAACTTCAATGGATTGAAAGAAAATCACAGACAAAATCAAGAAAACCACAGCAAATTCAAGGAAAAAAAAATATATATATATATATATAGGAGAAGTTGGCAAAGTAAATGGGGAAAAAAAAACAACAAATAGAAATCCAGATTAACATTAAAATTTCAGAAACAGATAATGTATTGGAACGACAAAGGAGTAGAACTTAATCAATAGAAGACAAAATTAGTGAGCTTGAAGAAAAATCTCTTATACTATTCTGTTAGAGGAAGAATCAGAAAAATGTATTTTTTTTAATAAATGAGGACAGGCTAAGATGTAGGACAACATCAAGAGGAATGTTACGTGTAATCAGAAATCCAGAATAGGAAGAGACAAAAAAAACAACCATCAAGAAAATTTTCAAAGATTTGTTGGAATAAAATTTCTTTAATATCATGAAAGACTAGAAGATATGAATTCAGGAAGCTCAACAAGCCTCAAATAGGATAGACTTCAAAAGAAAATCACTAAGACATATCATAATAAAACTTTCTAAAACCAAAGGGAAGAAAGAATCCTGAAAGCAGCTCAGGAAAAATAGGATGTCACATACAAAGGAAAACCAGTAACTAAGCTCTGATTTCTTGGGAAGAACCATGCAGGCAAGAAGACAATGTTTGTTTTTCTTAGGTGCTACAGTCTCATGGAACAACTCAGTCAACTGGCATAACATAGTTCACAAAAATCATGGTCTGCATCTTAGTGAAGTGAGTAGCATCTGGGGTCTTAAAGCTTGTAAGAAGCCATCTAAGATATAATACTGGTCTCTACTCACCAGGAATAAAAGAGTAAGAAGGTAACTCAAAGGTCAGAGAAGAGCCATGATCTCATCTACCCTGAGACCAGAAGAACGAGATAGTGTCCAACTACCACCACTGGCTGTTCTGACCAGGGTCACAATAGATGGTCCTGGCTAGAATGGGAGAAAAAATGTGGGCCAGAACTCAAATTCCTAAAGAAAAAAAGAAGCAGCAGCAGCCAGAGAAACGGGAACAGTAGAGAACAGAGGACTCTGTGAGACTATCACCCTGAGACACTCTAGAACTGAGCCTGTCCCCTGAGATCACCTTTTAGCAAAAAAGCAGAGTGGCACACACAATAAAGGATATTACTTGTAAGGTATGTGTTCTGTTTAAAAACCATCTGTATGAGACCAGTAGAACTATGAACACTCAACAGCAAGAATGTGAAGACAGGGTGGTAGGGAAACTAGAGCACTGGAAATGGAACAAACAGAATACAATTAAACAGAATGTTGACACATTGTGATAAATGTAAGTAATGTCACTGCGCAATTTGTGTGGAAATTGTCAAACAGAAACTGAATTTGCTGTGCAGACTTTCACCAAAAACTCAGTAAGAAATTAATTAATTAATTTAAAAGAAAGGCACCAGAGACCTTCATTCACTGACCTTCCCTTGCCCCTTTCTGCTTTGGAACAAAGTTGAATGAAGCCTCCCAAACATGGAGGTCATGAGAGGAGACAGTATTAACATACTGAGGATGTTGTTGTTGGGTGTTCTCTACTCATCTTCGACTAATAATGACCCTGTATACAAGAGAATGAAACACTGCCCAGTGCTGCTCCATCCTCACATTCCTTGCTATGTTTGAGCCCATTGTTGCAGCCACAGTGTCTATCCATCTTCATTTTCCTTGACCATCTACTTCATTGAGTATGAACTTCTCCAGGAGCTGGTCCGTCCTGATAACATGTCCCAAGTATGTGAGATGAAGACTCACCATCTTCACTTCTAAGGAGCATTGAGACTGTACTTGTTCCAAGACATGTTTGTTTGTTCTTCTGGAAATCCATGATATACACAGTATTCAACACTGAGAATAGTTCAGCAGAGATATACAAAGAGCTGTGTCCTAAACTCCATTGTGGAGCCACTGAGCCACTCCTGGGGTGACCCACATTTCCTCCTCTGCTTATGTTAGAAAATAAAGTCCCCTCTTGCCACTTATTATTAGTAGTAATATTGTGAGAGTTTCCAGAGCAAATTCATTTTCCATTCAAGAGTTCATATACATTTTGTTTTGTGACATTTACTGCAATCCTCACAATGTAACAGTTCTCTTTCCACTTCCTTCCTGTGGTTACTTTTTCCTTGTGTCCTTCTTTCCTATGTCTTCCTGTCCTCTGAGCTATCTCCCTACACAAATCCTGCCCTTTTGATCTCCCATGATTGATTATTTTAAGGAATGTCCCTACCCGCTGCCACTTTTCATTTTGGGTTCTGTTTCTTAAAGATGAAATCATTCTTTTCTAATCGGAATCATATCAACTAGACACAGGTCTGCCTCACGCTGATTATGAAATGCTTGACAAGTTAAATACCACAGCCAAGAGTCTAAACTTCACAAAATATAAAAAAGGGATAATGGCTATGATCTAGCTGATTTGTTTGTGAGGATTAAATGAAATAGTAAATGTATGTGCACATGAATCATAGTTGGTGTTTAATAAATATTCATGCCTCTTCCTTTCTTCAGTGTACCACAGGACAAATCTCAGAATTTAGAATTATTCAGACTTAGGTTTGAATCTGGGATCTGCCACTTAACTTGATTTGTGACTTTAAGCAAGCCATCTTACCTGATCATTCTCCTTATTTTTACAATAGGCATTCTTTTAGCAACTGCCTGTCTGGGCTGTTGTAAAGATTAAGGAAAAAATACTCGTAAAGCTTTTGACACAGAGGCAATATGCAGTAAACATTCAATACACATTAACTATTGCTTTTGTTATTTAATTAATCATCTGAAGAGAAAATGGTGAAGTCAATGGGAAATGGATGCCCTAGTGTCACCACCCACAGCCTCCAGTCCCCAGCCTCCTTTCTCCTTTCTCCCTTTCAACAGAACCTTGCTGTTGTTTCAAGTGCCCTGTGGACTCATCATACCCCTAGCTGAGCTCACCTCAGACTTTAGAGATGGACCTTCTTTGAGCTAAAATAACTTATCTTCTGGCCAGTGATTGGTTATGGAATAGGGTGTGTAACTTACCTCTGGCCAATGGGAGAAGACTGTTAAGGGGCTTTTAGTAAAGTTTCCTATTCCCCAGGATAGCACCACTGGAAGACATGCCCATTTTTTGCTCTGGATACTGTCATGTCTGACTGTAATCCTGAAACAGCTTTGGGATCTTCCTACCGGCTTGAGGAGGAAGCAAACTTGCAGGATTACGCAGAGAAGAACAGAAAAACCTGGGTATTCAAAGGCTTGGCTGAGTTGTGAGTCAACCAATCTTGCCATACTCAGAAGTCCACTGTATGGGATAATATATTTTTATGTTTAAGCCATTTTAAATTGGTGTTTCTATTGCCTTTGACTGAAGGCATTCTAACTGGCCCAGATGGTCTCCACATGACACTCCCTCAGTATGCAACTCTGCTTCTAACTTAGCCATGGAGTCACCGAATCATAGAATAACAGAAATCGGAGAGCTCATCCTGTCCTCATTACATAAATGAAGAGAAGGCCCAAGAAGGGAAACAGCCTGCCCCGATCTTACAGCTAGTGTGTGGTAAAGCTATAATACACTTCTGTGTTTTTCGTAACCCTTAAACCCTTCTTTCAGGGAGCTCTGGTGGCATAGTGCCTAATGCATTTGACTGCTAACCAGAAGGCTGGCGGTTCAAACCCCCAACCACTGCTCAGAAGGCAGATTGGGCAATCTACCCCCATAGAGACACCACCTCGGAAACCCAAGGAGGGGTCGCTATGAGTCGGATAGCCTCTACAGCAGTGAGGTTTTTTTTTTGTGTGTGTTCTTTTCGGTAAACCCTTCTTTCTTTGTATCCTATTGCAGTGTCTAGGAAAAGGAGAGGCTGACATTACCTAGAGATAGAAAAGGAATGAAAACCAAGAAGTAAAACTCTCAGACTCCTTGGGAAACTTGGTAATTCCTCAGAAGCACTCTGCACTCACCCAGCCTCTAGCACACCAATGCTCAGACCTACTTAGTTTTCTCCCCATGGTGAATTATGTGATACTAAAAACCAGAGCACGGCCTGATAAACTCTCTTCCAGGACGGATGGTCCTCGGGATGCGTTGTAGATCAGGGTGATGACAAGGCACTGATGATATGCGATTCTGCAGCCTGCCTGGCCCCACAGCGCTGAGCAAGGGGGCAGTAACTCTCAGCATGGAAACACTGCTGGGACCCTCAGCTTCAGGCTGACCCAGAGGAAGCCAAGCATCTGCAGTTGGCTGCTTTTTCTTTCTTCCCCTCAGGTCAGGGGCTGAGCCCTCATAACACATAAATATGCTGGGGGTGGACCTTAAATCCAGGTCTACTTTCTTCCAAGAGAGTGACTAATCCTGTAACAGAAAGATAGTCTCATGGTTGTTGTTGTTAAGTGCCATTGAGCCAGACGCAACTCATAGCGACTCCTCCTTGGGTTTCTGAGGCAGTATCACTACGGAAGTAGATTGCCTCATCTTCCTTCCAAAGAGTGGCTGGTAGGTTTGAACCGCCAGCCTTCTGGTTAGCAGTCACGTGCCTCAGGCACTATGCCATCAGAGCTCCTAGTTTCATGGTAGAGACTTCTACCTATTTACTATTGAGTAGATTCCAATTCATGACCCCATGCATATCAGAGGAGAACTGTGTTCCACAGGGTTTTCAATGGCTATTTTTTTGGAAGTAGATCACCAGGCCTTTCTTCCAAGGCACCTCTGGGTGGACTCAAACCAACAACCTTTCATTTAGCAGCCACATGCACTGTTTGCCCCACCCAGTGACTCCTAGTGCTCTCCTAAGTTTGAGTCTCCTCCTTCTCATTGGGGTATCTGGGAGAATTATAATTCTCCACTGTGGTGCAGTGAATTACTTAGTACGGCTGTTCTAGCCATCTTTATGACTCCCACCAGATGATTGGGTGGAACTATATAAATGTGAGGTGCTTGTGGCCCACCAAGGGAATTGGATACCTTGTTAGTAATGGAAATAATGTATGCGGCACCCTTGTGGATGTGGGACTGTGCAAATAGTGTGTATGGAACCCTAATGTAGGGATTGGCCAGTTTTGTCATCCTGCTTGGTTTAAGATGAGCCCTCCCAGAGGCAGAAAGGTGGATCTCACTGCCATCAAGAAAGAAGAGCCAGAGGTGGAGTGGAGCACATCATTGAACTTGGACCAAGATCCCTGCACTGAGATGACAACAGAGAGATGGCAGCAGCAGAAGCAGCAGAATCAAGAGACTGGCACAAGACAGAGCAGTGGGCTTGCTGGCCCACAGAGCAAGAAAGCTGAGTGTCTTTGGGCAGGAGTGAGGCACATCCAGGTGCACCTATTGCAGGAGCTAAAAGAGCTTTGTAACACTTGCATAAACAGGGCAGAGGTCAGGCAGTGAGGCTGAGGGCCAAAGAGAGGCATGCCTTTGGGCATGGCCAAGGGAAGGCTCTCCTGATTGAAGGATTGTATCCTGAGCATTCCTGAACCTGAGTTGTAACCTGTTGCTTCCCTAATAACCCAGATAATCGTGAGTATTATCTGTGAGTTCTGTGTGGCCATTGCAACGAATTATTGAAGCCAGCACAGAAGTAGAAAGTGCCATGGGAGGGACGGTTGGTGTCAGAATTGGTTAAAACGTTGGAGGCAACAGCACCATGTCTGGCCTAGTAGGAACAAGCCTTGGATGCTGATGGTGATTCTGTCTCCTTCTTGCAAGGGAGGTCAGAAGATGCCACCCCTAGGTGCTTTTTGCATCCCTCTTGAACCAGTAACACAACTTGTTCTGGCCAATTGGTTGTGACCAGAACAGACACATCTGACTTCTGGATCAAAGCATTTATTTGCAGGCGTGAGTCCTTCTAGTCTCTTTCCTTCTGCCTTGGATGTTGTAGAACCCCACTTGAGATGGAAGTGCTACCAGATGAGAGCAACCTGAAGCGCAAAGTCACCAGGTGAAGACAGCTGCCCAAGAGAGTGCTTTAAGTCTGCAGTAAGAAACTAACTTTGCTTGTGCTAAGTCACAGAGATTTCTGTATTGTTTGTTAGTGCAGCACAACCTAGCCTGACTGGCATGCTAGTTGAATAAATTACAATAAGAGCAACCATCATTTATAAGCACTTTCTAACTTTCAGGAACTGTGCTAATAGCTTTATGAGCTTTATGTCACTAGCCTTCTGAGAAAGGTTTGGGGATTTTCCCAGGGACTGAGAGCTAGGACGTGGCAGGCTGATCACACCTGGGCTGATCTGAATCCAAAGTCCATTATGCTTTTATTGTTAAATAAAAAAAAAAAAAACAGAAACTCACAAAGAGAAAAGACCGTATGACATATTGAAAAAAAGAACAGGGTAAAATATCCTGTAAACAAGATGGCCATGGTTATTTTTACATACAGAAAGAAAGAGAGGGAGAAACCCAGAAGGGAAGTGAACCACAATTTAAAGAGTTGAAATCTGATTGGAGGTTTTATGAAAGACTTTTATCTTTTCATGTGCTTCTATGA
>NW_006921853.1:115902-117566 GCF_000298275.1 Orycteropus afer afer
AAAAAAAAAAAAAAAATGGTAAGTCTGAGTCCATGTAGAGGTGTCTTGAAGGACAGGCCTGGTGATAAACTTCTGGGAATCAGCCACTGAAACCCACACACGGGGTAGTCAGGATTCTGAATTGATTCAATAGCAATTGGGTTTTTATAATCTTTCAGATCTTCACATTCTTCTACAATATTTATTTTATAAACAGAAAACAATACATTTTTAAATATAAGGTAGTAGCCAAAATGGAATATAAATTATTGATATCCAAAACTTTCACCACTCAAGGAAACTCAAGGGTGATAGAGAATAGCACATGTTTCTTAAGCCTCTACTATGTGTCGAGAATCTTATAGGTTATGACATTTAATCCTCCCAATGATCCTGAAAAATTGGGATTCATTTTCCCAATTTACAGATAAGAAAGCTGGGATTCAGAGAGTTTATGTGACTTGCCTAAGGTCACGTAGCCTTGACATGACAGAATGAGGCAGTTGGACCCCAAACTCATGTTCCTTTCACTCCACTTTGCTTGCTTTGACAGTAGTTCATAGTTGCCTGATCTTACCCTAAACCAGAGTCAGACTCCTTCAAGACAGTACCCACAAGAACAATGGCAAATGAGAATCAAAGCATTTTCTCCCTCCATGCCCCAGTCTTACTTCCAGCCAGCCTCCTGAGACCTAGGTAACAGGCCAATCTGAGAAGAGGAGCAAAGAGAAAGTGAAATGGCTGGGTTTGTCCCTGAATAACTCCAGTTATGTACAGGATGCTGTTCTTAAACTTCTTGTTGTGAAAATATTCAAACAAAAGTAGAGAGTACAACAGACTCCATATCCATCTTCCAGCTTCAACAAACTATGCAAATAACACAGATTTATTGTCTCACAATTCTGGATACCAAGAGTCTGAAACGGGTCTCACTGAGCTAACACCCTTCCAGGAGGCCTTAGGGAAGAATGTTTTCTTGTCTTTTCCGGCTTCTAGAGGCTTACCACATTCCTTGGATCATGACACTCCCACACACACCTCTAAAACCATCAATAACAAGTAGAATCTTTCTCATGATGCCATCTCTCTGCCTCCTTCTCCAGTTAAATGCACAATATCGGGTCCACCTGGAAAATCGAGAATAATCTCCTTACTTTAAGGTCATCTGATTAGCAACCTTAATTCCACCTGCACCCATTTTCCATGTAAAACAGCATATTCATGGTTTCTAGGGATTGGGACATGGCAACTCTGGGGAGCCATTATCCAGCCTACCACACTTGCCTCGTAGTAATGGTGGCTGAGCATTGTCCTGAAATCAGTGGAGTTTTCCCTCCTCTTTGGGAGAAGTGACAAGTGAGGAACAACCACATTGGCTGCAAGAAATGCCGTGGATGTGAGCTTCCTTATCCTCCCTCCCTCTTTTACCCTGGCCATGTCCTGAGTGGCCCCCATCTTCCCTTTGGTAGCCACTCTCTGATGAAAGCAGAGTGCCATCACAGTTAAGGAAACACATTTTGCTTCACATTCACTTGCTGTGTGGCTTTGGGAATGGCACTTAACCTTTCTGGCCCTGAATGTTCTCTTGATAAAGTAAAGAGAATGATAACCAAGTCAGATGATCTGTGACACTGTTTAGAAGAGTGCCTGGCAGATAGAAAGTTCTCAATTCCTGTGGCTGATAT
>NW_006921853.1:137317-145985 GCF_000298275.1 Orycteropus afer afer
TCTCTCTCTCTCTCTCTCTTTCTCTCTCTATAAATATATATATATACACTTTGCTGGTTTTTGTGTTTCTCTAGAGAACCCAATCCAACACAATCACCTGGTAGCTCGAACTGAGCAGTGATCCTGGGGTTAGGTTAAGGACTCACCAGAAGCTGTCAGGAAAGGAGACCCAAGGGACATCTTTGAAACCCAGTGGTTCTCAAGGGGCCACTCTCTCTGGGTCCCAGAGCGGAATTAAATTCTAGCCCTAACCTGACAAGAAGGTATAAGAATCTCACTCCTTCAGCTTTCATCAAAAGGCATGGTATAGGAAGAACGTGGAAAAGAAAACCATTGTCTCCCATATGCCAAGGCAGAGAAGGGGCCTGGGTAGTTGAATCAAGAGGGCTGACCATGACATTAGAACATTACAGCTGCCTGAAAGTGGCATTTTACTTGACATTGTCCTGAAGACTCAAGACACTTGAGCCAGAGCTGAGAGCCTTGCATCACTTTCCATAACTTCAGATAAGAAGTTTGGAAGACAAGAAGATGAAGACACAGATATGTAGATACAGATCTGTGTGTGTGTGTGTGTGAGTGTGTGTACAACAGATAGATGATAGACAATCTGCCATTGAGTTGACTCTGACTAATTGTGATCTTAAGCAGCTCTGGTGGAGCAGTGCCTAAAGCATTTGACTATTAACCAGAAGGTTGGCTGTTCAAATCCACCAGCCTCTCTGTGGAAGGAAGATAGGGCAATCTACTTCTGTTAAGATTACCACCTTGGGAACCCAGTGGGAGTCATGAGTTGGAATCGACTCAATGGAAGAGGAATGGTGATGGTATGCACAATAGAATGCAACATGGCACAGTCCTGTGCCATCTTCACAATTTCCAGTATGTTCAAAGTCATCATGGCAGCTATGGAATTGTTCCACCTCACTGAGTCTTCCTCACCATTGCTGAGCCTTTACTTCACCAAACATAATGTTCTCCTCCAGGGATTGATCCCTCCTGATGATGCGTCCAAAGCAAGCGAGTTGGACTATCTTCTGTTGTGATCCATAAGGTTATCAGTGGCTAAATTTTGCAAGTAGATCACCAGACCTGTGATAGTTGGAGCTGTATGTCAACTTGGCTGGACCCCAGTTCTGTGTGGTTGTTCCCATGATGGGATCAGATGACTGTGTTCTGAGTGGCCAGTCTGCCCAAGGGGAGTTTCCCTAGGGGTGTGGCCTGCTTCCAGGATATCCAGGGACATCCTGGGAAGAGAGACATTCTTTGAGATATTGGAACCCTGGTGTGCAGACTACAAACTTCCGTGAGTGAGCAGCCCACCGCTCAACCTGGAGATCTTGGATTCATCTTTTGTTGGAGTCAGCAACCAGTGTACTGCCTGCCAGCCTTGAATTGCTTGGCCCCCTGCACTTGCAGAAGCTAAGGCTGCCACCAGCCTGAAGTTTCCTCCAAGGGCTTGAAGTTTTTTACTTGAAATTTCTTCTTAGTCTATCTTAGTCTGGAAGCTTTACTGAGACCTGTCCACCACAGGTATCCCTGCTGGTATTTGAAATACTGGTGGCAAAGCTTCCAGGATTATAGCAACACACAAACCATCAATATGATAAACTGACAGATGGGTGGTAGATGCATATATTTTATATATGGTGATAGAAATACATAGATTTCTTTAATTTAGAACTGGGAGATATATACAAGGTTAGAGTAAGAAGCAACTTCTAATAGAAAACTTATTATCTGTTCACTTTTTCAACATATTTTAATCACTGGGATAGGCATTTTACCCATATCATGTAGGCCCACAAGCAGGTATTCATAGCCCCAATTCACAGATAAGGAAATTGACACTCAGAGTAGGAGGTTGTCCAAGGACACACAGGTCGTGTATTGAGATTGCAAATCATGGAATTAGAACAAAATTTGTATCTTTCCGACAACAAAGTCAATGTGTTCAGCAGTGAACCACACTGTAGCTGAATCTTCAAAGAGATGCTTGATATCTGCATATCTTTAAATCTTGCTCTAAACTGTATCATTTCTTTCAAATAGGCTAAGCGACTCTAAATAATTGGCAATTAATAATTATTATGCTTCATTAACTTAATAAAGGATTATATCTTTATAGAAAATTCAGAGCTAATTGGAAACAAAAATTAACCCATGCTTTTTCTCCTCTCATGGGGAAGATTTCCCCATTCGGAGAAAATGGCCAAAATTTCAAAAAGTGCTCACTTGGGGCCAGTTTACCTGAGCCTATAACCAAACAGGCTCTGGACAGCTGGCCTCGTGAACCGAAGCCTATAAGCAGAATAGTCAGTAACCAAACAGAAATCTCAGGAAACAAAACAAGAATGACAGTAAACAGCTCAGGAGAGCTGCAATGCCCGTGGCCCCAAACCCAGTGATCTCAGGATGTGGGCAGCGGTAAAATCTTAGCTGCAATTTTCAGAACCACCACTTTGGAAAGATAAATATAGGTCAGACAGCCGTTTTTGCTAGGGAGGAGGAGGAAGGGGGATAGAAAGGCACCAGTGCACTAATCTAGGGTCACGAGTTCAGGGAGCGAGGAGGTGCTTACCGCTCTCCACATGCATCTGGACCCTGTCTTCTCCAGCAGAACTGTATGGTAACAGCCTCCTACATGATCTCTCGCCCCAGTCTTTCACCTTGCAATCGTATTGGTAGCTGGAGTGGGCTTTTCAGAAAGAAAGTCTGACCCAATTGCTTCTCTGTGTAGAGACCATTATTTGGATTCCCACTGCCCACTCGATAAAGCCCAATGAGAGGCAACCCTTGCTCAGCAATGCAGGTTCTCGCCTTGCTTCCTGCTTTATTCTTTCTGCTGGACACTCCGGTCTACAAATACCCCCTGCTCATCCACATTAGCACATGTGCTTCTTCCTCTTATTGGAATGTCCTTCTGTCTCCTTTTCCTTCATCGAGGGCACTCCTACTTGGCCATTGTGTCTCCAGTTTAATGTCAGCCTCAAGTTTAAGGCCAAGCCAAATGCTGTGGAATCCATTCTGACTGATGGCGACCCCATGTGTATATTAACCAGTAAGCATGGTATGCACCAGCATACAGTAAGCAAGGTAGGAATGAGCTTAACTTTATACTAGTAAGAAAGCATAGTGAAGCCTGTGTATTCCTTTTTACTGGATAATCCATCCCCATGTGTCAGAGTAGAACTGTGCTCCATAGCGTTTTCAAAGACACATTTTTTGTAAGTAGACCACTAGGACTGTCTTCCAAAAGCACCTCTGGGTGGACTCAAAGCTCCCACCTTTTGGTTAGCAGGCGAGCACATACACTGTTCATACCTGGAACTCCAGGTTAGGTCCATGGGCTTGCAAAGCTGCTTGGGACTCTCCTTAAGAGCACCTGCTTCAGCACAGCGCACATCAACTGGCACTTATCTACCTCCAACAAGCACGAGTTCTGGAAGCACAGTAGAAAGCAGTTTGGTGTTCATTTCACCACTCCATGCATTACACAGACATGGGGAGCAGAACAGGGGCCTGGCAGTGACTGGCTGCAGGGAACTTGGTGAGACCTGCAGTTCTTCTTTGGCCAACTTCATTTTGGGAACCACCTCTGCCAATTTTATCCCATCTCCTAGGATATGCTATTTCCCCTTCTCACGTCTCTAACCAGGACCCTTGCATCTCTTTATTCTGTGTCAGATTACGAGTTTCAGCAATGTGTCTTCAAGTGGGAGTTTCATCCCAGCCACTAAACATGGCAAAGATGGCATAGGACCCTTAGGTGTGTAAGCACAGAAAAATACTACAATGAGGACCCTGGAGTCAGACTTCCTGTGTCAGAATTGGGCTCTGTCATGTTGCAACTGTGTGTCTTTTTACAAACCAGTTACTCTCTGTTCTGGTTCCCTAGTGCCACTCTGACAAGAAATACACCACAAATGGCATGGCCTTAATAAACAGGAGTTTATTCTTATAATTTGGAGGCTTTAAGTCCAAATTCAAAGTGCCAGGCTCTAGGGCTGGTTGAAACCCCTCAACTTTGGGGTCCAACTCTGCCTCCTGCTTCTGGCCCACTGGAGCTAGAGGCATTTCTTCACTCAGACAGCTGCTGGCTGCTGAGGTTGAGAAGCCCCAAGGCTGACAAGTAAAAATGCATAGTCCCAATGTTACCAAACCACACAGCAGGCCATTAACTTAAGTCCATTGTAAGTCCCAAAGTCGACAGAGCATAGCAGGCTGCTGAGCAATGGCACAGCTACATGCAGGGTCCGAGTGTGCCATAGGCTAGAGACCATTCCCAAAGCTGCTGCTTATATATGGGAAGCAGACCACATACCCAAAGGCAGCAGCAACTCAGCTGCTCACAGTAGAGTCCACCAGGGAGTTGATTACCAGTCTTGTCATGGGGAATACTACATCCAGCGACACAGCCACTGAACGAGGCCCAGCCAAGTTGACACAAAAACATAACCACCACTCTCTTTGTGCTCCTGTTCCCTCATTAGTGAAATAGGCATATTAGTAGCACTTAAACTCCTACAGTTTTGTAATACAAAGTACTTAGAGCTGGCACATAATAAATGCCCTATTAGTGTTAGCCATCTGGTGGTGTAGTGCCTAAGGCATTTGACTGCTAATCGGTAGGCTGGTGGTTCAAATCCACCAGCTACTCCTTGGAAGGAAGGTTGGGCAATCTACTTCTGTAGCAATACCACCTCGGAAACCCAAGGAGGGGTTGTTATGAGTAGGATCTGACTAGATGGCAGTGAGTTTGGTTTTTTAGTTTATCATTATTATATTGAGGCCTTGGTGATTCCATGGTAGATTTGTTGCCTCCCATGAGGGAGACTGAAGGTCTATTCCCAGCCAATGCACCTCATCATGTCTATCTGTGGAGGCCATTACCCATGTATCAGTGGAGGCTGTGTGTTGCTATAATGCTAAACAGGTGTCAGAATAACTTCCAGCCTGAAATAGACTCAGAAGAAAAGCATGGTGATCTACTACCTAAAGTCAGCAAATGAAAGCCCTATCGACACAACAGTTGGTATCACAACGAATCGTGGAGATCATGGGGATGGCCCAGGGTTGGATAGTGTTTCATTCCATCATGTATGGAATTGGCATGAGTTGGGGCTGGCACGATGGCAGTTAACAACATCATTGTTATGGTATTAGTGTTTGGCAGATACCATGGACCTGCTAAAAGAACTAACAAATCTGTCTTGGTAGAAGTTCAGCCAGAATGCTCCTTGGAAGTGAGAATGGCCAGACTTCATCCCACCTACTTTGGTCATGTTGTAAGAAGAGACCATTCCCTGGACAAGGATATCATGCTTGGTAAAGTGGAAGGTCAATGAAAGAGGGGAAGGCCCAGACTCAAAATGGAGTCTCATCAGTAATCACCACACTATTTCCCTCTAGCATCTTAGGGCTTGAAATACTAGGTATGGCAGTTTGAATGAGGTATTGTGGTGCTCTGAACAGCTCATTGAGTCAGAGTGCACCAAACTCAGAGGAGCAGAATTAAAAAGGAGAAAGGGACTGGAGAAAAAATAACAAGATCAGAAGATGTATCCTGTGGAGCACCGACAAGCAGACAAGAAAGGCCATTGGAGATTTCCCTGGGGGAGCGCCGACCAGCAGGTGAGAAAGTCCATCTGAGACCTCCCTGGGTTAAGGAAGACAACATACCACACCAGCATACCAGCGACCACACCAACATACCAGTGATCACCCCTAGGATCTACCTTCAGCACCTGATTTTATTGGTAACTTGAGTCAGCTAGGTGCAAACAGCACATCCAGCACCATTGAAACCCGAGCAGAGAGTCCATTGGTGCTGGAGGAGGGCAGGCCCAGGGAGGTACCCCCACAGCAGGTCACTAATCAGGCTTGGGTCAGCTTAGTGACACTGAGAGGCCTGTGCTTGACATTATCAGTAATATTGGGACCACAGATTACTAGCAGACACTCTTCTGACTCCAGTGCCACTGAAATTGAGCAGATCTTCGGTGCTGTGGGTGGGAGGACCCACAGAGGAACTCCCATGGTGGATTGCGATCTGGGCCGGTTGGGCCAGTGCCACCAACAGGCAGGCCCTGAGAAGAAACCCCATGGTGGATCATGGAGCCGGGCAGTTAGTTGTCTTGGGTCAGCTTTTTGGTGCCGAAGGGCCTCAGGAGTAGGTTTTTTGCATGTGTCTGAGTCTGGTAGAAAGTGGCAACCCCCTAACAACGAAGTCTTTGCTAAAATTGAGCTGTGGGCCTGAGAATAACAGTACAATGTCAATATTAGCAGCCCACTCAAACACCTAGAAACCACCCCTTCTTCCACTGTTCTGCTCCCACCTTCTCCGCCAATAATTTCACTCATCCAATAGAAGAAACCACAATCAGCCACCATAATACCTCCCAATTCGAACTCTATACCCTCTTTATGACAAACAGAAACCCATATCCACATTCCACACAGTGATTCCACCATCACAAAGAAAACTGCAGAGCAACCCAGCATACCTGAATTAATAACTAAAAAACAAAAACAAAAACAAAAAAACACCAGCTTCACCTTTTCAAAATATTAAAACGTAAAACCAAGACAAAACAAATCAATACATAACCAACAGTTAAAGTCTACCTCAAAATGTCTAGGAAGCAACAGGCAACCTCAAATCAAACAATGAAACAAAACAAAGCATTAGAAGCAGAACCACAAACAAAAGTCTCATTAAACATGGAGGAAGAGGAGGCAATAGAATTATCTGAGAAGGAATTTAGAAGACATGTTTATAGAGCTTTACAAAAGCCTAAGGAAACCCCAAACAGAAACAAGGAGAACACAGACAGTTCCCTGGAAGAACTCAGGAAAATCATTCAAGAACAAAATAACAAGATTAATGCACAATCGGAACTCATACAAAAACAGCAGTTAGAAATCCAGAAGATGAATACCAAAATGACAGAATTACACAACACAGAAGAAGCACAAAAGAGTATGTTAGAACTGGCTGAAGAATACATATCCCAACTAGAAGACAAATCCCTGGACACCAGTCTGTATGAAGAAAAATCAGAACAAAGACTTAAGAGAATGAAGAGAACCAAAGAACTATATGGGATGACGTTAAAAGAAACCACACAAGACTCATTGGAATTCCAGAACAAGAAGAGGTGGGAAAAAAAAAAAAAAAACAAGAAAATTGTGGAAGACCTGCTAACAGAAAACTTCCCCCATATCATGAAAGAAGAAAAGATACTTGTCCAAGAGCTTACAGAACTCCACACCAGATAGATCCCAAGAGAAAAACACCAAGGCATATTATAATCAAACTCTCCAAAATCAAAGAGAAAGGAAAAATTTTGAGACTGCCTGGGACAAAAGAAATAATAATCAAACAGTTAGGCTGAGCTCCGATTACTCAGCAGAAACAATGCAGGCAAGAAGGCAATGGGATGGTATATATAAAACAATGGAGATAAAGAACTTCCAACCAAGAATCCTATATCTAGCCAAATTATCCATCATATATGAGGGCAAAATCAAGGCATTCTCAGACAAACAGAAATTAAGGGATTTTGTAGAAACCAGATCAACCCTACAAGAAATGCTTAAGGAAGTCCTTCCAATAGAGAACCCACAACAGAGATCAATAAAATCAGGATACGTGGCATCAACACTAAAACCAAATCAGAAATAGAAACTCAAAATAAGACCACAAAACATTGCACCTTAAACACCAAGGAACTCAATCAGCACACAACAACAGCAAGCTAACCTATCAGAGGGAATAAAACTTCTAGGTACAAACTTCCAAATGGAGAGGAAAACAGGACAATGTCTTCACAGTACTCACTGTTCTAAAAATGTAGAGACAAGAATATACTCCAAGGTAACCACAAAGGAAATTAACAGTCCCCCTGAGCAAATCCAGAAGAAGGAAAACATATGGGTTTAATAAGCACAAAACCAACAATAAAGAAGAAAGGGAGAAAGCATTAGCCAAAAAACTGAACTCAGCACAGAAAAGTACATGGACCAAGGAAACACCAACAACATGGCAAAAAAAAATAGAATGACAGCAATCAATTCAAATCTATCACTAATTATACTCAATGTGAATGGGCTAAATGTACCTAGCAAGAGAAAGAGAATGGCAGACTGGATAAGAAAAGAAGACCCATTGATATGCTGCCTACAAGAGACCCACCTTAGACACAAAGATAAAAACAAATTAAGAGTTAAGTGATGGAAAAAAATATACCAAGCCAATGGAAATAAAAAAAATAGCAGGAGTGACAATATTAATTTCTCACAAAATAGACATTAAGGTGAAAAACATCCTAAGAGACAAAGAAGGACATTATATGATGCTGAAAGGGTCAAATGACAAAGAAGATGCTACAATAATAAATATTTACACCCAATGAAAGTGCTCCAAAATACATGAAGTAAATATTAACTGAATTAAAAGGGATAATAGACAAGTCTACAATAGTAGTAGGAGACTTTAACATACCACTTTCAAAGAGGGACAGGTCAACTAGAAAAAACTCAACAAAGATACAGAAGAACTCAACAATACAATCAACCAACTCAACCTCATAGACATATACAGAGCATTCCACCCAACAAAAGCACAATTCACATTCTTCTCCACTGCACATGGATCCCTCTCCAG
>NW_006921853.1:149605-150455 GCF_000298275.1 Orycteropus afer afer
GCAGTACAATTCACTATAGCAAAGAGATGGAAACAACCTAAATGCCCATCAATGGATGAATGGATAACCAAATTATGGTACATGAACACAATGGAATACTATGCTACATTTAAGAACAATGAGGGATATATGAATCATCTCACAATGTGGATGGACCTGGAGGACATTATGCTGAGTGAAATAAGTCAATTGCAGAAAGACAAGTACTGTATGAGCCCATTATTGTAATGGGCTTTGCTTGGGAAAGAGAACTCACTTTGTAGGTTACCAGGATGGGGAGGGAAGGGAAGGGATTAATTTTGGGCTAGTTGGGGCCACACACTGACGTGGGTAGGGGGAGGGTATACGGAAAGGATCTGTGACCACCGTGATAACATTAGGAAGTGAGAGGACACCAAATTGTGCACATAAGAGATAGATGACAGATGCTAATACCAACCATTGTATCCACAGTACTGCATTGCCATTAACACCAAACACCAGGCTACAGATAACACATAAACAGCTGAGAGGATCAGATGGGGCTCAGTGAACAGGAGTATATGCTAGACCAAGGATAGATTCAGCTGAGGCTAATCTTGCACAGACACCAGTAATACAAAATACTCGCAATCCTTATAGAAACAATAGAAGACAGACTCAGACAACCAGACACTATGGGAGAGAGATCCAGTAGATCTACCATCTCAGGATCATAGTACTGGGGGACACCAGACTCAATTGACACAACAAAATACATAAAAAGCCTTGTTCCGCATCCTACATTGGTGAGTAGCGACTGGGGTCTTAAAAGCTTTCAAGAAGCCATTGAAGACGCAGCTAATGGTCTAGTGTCGAAAGAGAAGAAGAA
>NW_006921853.1:150705-160260 GCF_000298275.1 Orycteropus afer afer
AAAATGCACACCAGGGGCTGGCTCTCACTCAGCCCAATAGTTAACAAGATGTACATGCAAACCACTCAACCCAGGATGACGCACCCACATACTCTATGGTAATACATCCCTTAGAGCAATAGACCACGGGACACCAGAGGACCAACAGTCAAACTGAGGAAATGCAGGAAAAACAGGAGTGCATAAATATGAAGGGGAGGGTTACACGCTAGGGAGGGGAGGAGACTGGGTTAGGGTTGGACATGGTAAATGGGGAGTGAAACTAAATGTATACATAGTTACATATACAATGTAAATATACATGTATATTTACATATACAATGTAAAACAAACTCTTAAAATAAATAAATGGCAATTTTGCTGGATATATGGGAAAAAAAAAGAAAAGAAAGAAAGAAAGAGGGGAAGACCCTCAACAAGAAGGATTGACACAGTGGCAACAACGATGGGCTCAGGTACAGCAGGGATCATGGAGCCAGCACAGGACTGGGCAGAGTTTTGTCCTGCTGTACATAGGGTGCCTATGAGTCGGAGATGACTTGACGGCACCTCACAACAGCAACATGACAAAACTGGACACAGTGACCCAGTGTCTCTGCCATTACAGCCAATAATGCTAAAGCTTTGACTGAGCTCTTGCAGGCAGGTGCCAGACACACACAGTGCTGGTGCTGTCTTACCTATTGTGCAATGAGGAATTTGGCACTTAGAAAATTTCTGGAGCTTCTGTCGGGGTCATAGCTCTAGACAGTGGCAGAGCCAGGAGTCAAGCCCACACCTGTCTGACTCCACAAACTGTGCTCTTAACCACATTGTCTTAAACTTCATCTCTGTTTCCATCTTTGTGATATCCACCTACAGGAGGTTTCTGTCTCCCTCTCTCCAAAATACTGGCTTCCTTCCCTTTGCTGGGTAATTCTATTCCCCTTGCAGTCTCCATGAAGAGGCTTTCTCCTTTGGGAAGCTTTCCTTGACTTCCTTGGGCTGGGTTGCATGTTCTACTTTTGTGCTTATCCCTATGATAGTCCTATCAGTTAAGATAGACTGGGCTATGCTGCAGCGACAGCCACCCAAGACCACAGAGGCATAAACAATGAAGGTGCATTTCTTTATCACACTGCTTGTCCCACTAGGGTTGTCATCCTAGTTCCAGCTGACAGGGCAGCCTCTGTCTTAAGTATTGCGTCAGCATGGCAGAGGGTAACAAGGGTCAATACAGAGGCTCAGCATGCACTAGTTCATAACATGATACTTGTCATAGGTGCTCACATTTCATTGACTAAAGCAAGCCACAGGCCAAATCTGACTTCGAGGGGGCAGGGAAATATCACCCTCTTATATAATCCTCCTGCCAGTAATGTTATTGTTGGGGGAGCAGCCCACAAACAACACTCTGCCCCTCCTCCAAGCAACCCAATCAGGGTCTCAGGCCTGAAACAGCTCCTTATTTTAAAGTAGCACATGCTATACTGAATGCTTTATCTTGTTTGGTGATATTTCCCTGTTTCAAACTCACTGTGCACTTTCTTTTTTCTGTTTATGTGTGTGTGTCACATGGTGCCTGGTCAACCTCACTGCTGTATTTGTTGCTGGTAGGGAAGAAAGAGGTCCCTTTGCCAGTAGCATGAAAGAGGTGAATACAGCCAATCTTTTGACATCTGCTGTGAGGAGTGACCTGCTGTCCATAGGGGATCCATGCTCACTACAGAAGCTGATTTCATTCTGCTTCTCTTTCCTTTGAGTAAATGCTGTTCCACCCACACCCTGTGTGAGTCATGCCTTTCTTGACAATCCTGACACCTGTAAACCATGGAGTACAGACAGTCCCAGGTTGTGAATGGGGTTTGTTTCTAACGGTGGCTTTAAGAAGGTAAGTTGGACCAGGTGCATATGGCTTTTACATAGCCTTTTAGTGAAAGAAAGTCTTGACGCTTTTTCAATGATTTAAAAGCTGTACACACAGCAAGTGAAGGCATGCTGAAATCAAGGGGAAAAAATTTGAGGTAATATGGATTTTGATACAATTATGTGGGACATCTCTGTCCCATGTGGCCTCTGGTGGTAGGATTGGTGGAGGAAGGCCAATTTCTTCTGATTTATTCAGTTATATTTGCCAGCCAGGCAGCACCATGTATTACAACTGGGATATCAATTTCTCAAGAAAACCGAGCAGCTAAAAATATAAGTGGGCTATATAAGTCCTATGGGGCATTAAAGGGTTAAAGGGAAAGTAGGAGTTGTCCATAAATCAGATGTTTGTAACCTGGGGCCTGCCTGTAACATACTGGTTGCTATGCTCCATGCAGTAGGACTCCTACTCTGGAGGTGGTACACCAAAACCTTTCCAGCAGTAATAGTGTCTACGATATGGCTCTTATGACATTGTAATGTGATGGACTGTTGGCTTCCCTGTCTTCTTCTCTAGACTGAGAACTCCAGGTTTTGGTCTTTATCATCAGGATATTTCCTAGCACAGTAGCTGCACAAAATAGGCATCTACCATCTGCATGTTGAATAGAGAAATGCCTGGATGAAGTCCAGATCAAAGCACTTTCTCCATCCCGACCTCTCTGGTCACCTCTGATTGCACACAGAGAACTCACTTACATCACTGCTTCAGCTGCAGAGACCTGCTTCTCTTCCTTAGATATGTCAGGACTTCAATGGAGCTGTCCCATTGCTCTGGAACATACTGCATGAAATTTGTGCACACCAGGCTGCTTCACATTCTTTGGGTCACCTCCTCAGAGGCCTTCCTTGACCTTCCCATTTAAAAGAACTCTCCAGACACATCCCTCTCTGTTCTCAAGTTTTGCTTCATTTTCTCCATGGACATTAGCACTTCACTTAATTACATTGTTGATTTGTTCACTTACTTAATGTCTGTCTCCCTAATGACAATGTGGCTCTAAGGGTCAAGGCCTTGCCCATTATGTTTACTGTTGTATGGAGTTAAAAGATGCTAAATATAAATGTGTTGAATCAATGAATAAATAAATGGATAAATGAATATGTAAATAAACCACTTATTGCCATAGTATGGAGTGCAAATGGAGTTCCTGAGTGGCACAAAATGTTAAGCACTCAACCACTAACCAAAAGCTCAGCAGTTTGAACCCAGACAGAGGTGCTTTGGAAGAAAGACCTGGTTATATGTTTGAAAAAGGTCACAGCCATGAAAACCCTGTGGAATGTGATTCTACCCTGCAACACATGGGGTCACCATGAGAATTCACTAGAAGGCAATTGGTTTTGGAGAGCAAACTACCAAGAAACACTCTGCTTACTACAGAAAATTTTATCTAGAGAAAAAAATATAGTGCATGAATTCAAATTTCCTTGGATTTCTTTTTTTTTAAGATCCTCAACTCATCCAAGTCAGCTCCTGATGACCTTCTACAATATAATGTGACAAGTAAAATGATGGTGAATTAAATATTTAATGAATGTTTATTATTGCTAGCATATTAGGTTGCAGTCAAATTTATGACCCAATAGATTTGCTGTCTTTATAAGTGACAGGTTGATGTCATGGTACCAAGATCCTTGGCATAAGCAGGGACCTCAGTGCATTCTTGCCATCTTCTAGCTCCTCATGAAGGAAGAAGCATAGTATAATAAAAAAAAAATCATGAGACCACTCATTCATTCACTCTTCATCACTGGATGAGAGTTGACTGCACCAGACCATGCCAGGCTCTGCAATGAGCAGGTGAGTTAACAAATGAATGCATTTGTTCATTCAACAAAAATTATTATTTTTTTAATCTATCACGTATGAAGCATTGTGTTTGATGATGAATAAAACAGAAATAGAAAACTTTGAACTGCTTCAGACTTTGGAATCACATATAAGTTTACACAGTCAGTCAGTGACAGGCTGATTCATGTTAATCTAAGTATGTGAGGCATCAGTGGTCCAGTGGTAGAATTTTCTTGTTCCATGCAAGAGACCTGAGTTTGATTCCCAGCCAATGAACCTCATACACAGCCACCGCCCATTTGTCTGTGGAGGCTGGAGAGTTGTAACGATGCTGCCCAGTTTCCTGCAGAATTTCCAGACTAAGATGGACTAGGAGAAGAGGGCTGGTGATCTACTTCCAAAAATCAGCCAATGAAAACGGTATGGATCTCAACAGTCAGATGTGCAATCAATCATGGGGATGGCACGGGAAGGGCATCGTTTTGTTCCGTCGTGACCTGGGGAATGACTTGAGGGCAACTAACAACAACGACCTGGGTCGAGTCCACTGCTCTCACCCAGACAGACTGCTCCTCTCCTTGCCTTCCTTCTTCTCATTCTTCAACCCCCCATTTAATCCAACAGCATGTCTTGGTAGCACTGCCTCCAAAATATACCCTAGATCCATCCACTTGTCTTTCCCCTCCCTCCCCAACCCTCACATTTCATCTGCTACTTCCGTTCTGCTGCTGCTGCTGTTAGCAGCTCATGACCATCCGAGGCACAATGCAAAAAATGCTGCCCCGTCCTGCATCATCCTGACCGTTGGTGGTGGATTGAATCATTAGGATCCATAGGGCTTTCGCTGGCTGATTTTCCAAAGTAGATCACTAGGCCTTTCTTCCTAGTTTGGTTAAGTCTGGGAACTCTGCTGCAACTTATTTGGTATCATACCAACACAAACACCTCCACTGACAGATGAGTGGTGGCTGCCCAGAGGTGTATCTTTTACAGGATCAAAAGAGGCTCCCTGCCTGGTGAGCAGTCAGGCCAAAATAGTTTATGCACCGAGATTGACAGGAGAGAAAATTATTTATTTCAAAGCAGCAGTGCAAGGAGTTAGGGATAGTTTAGTACCCAGATCTAAACTCCCCGAGATGCCATGGAAACACAGTTTTTGTAGGTTTCAGGAGAGGGGGTTGTGCATATTCACAAAAAGTTGAGAAATTTGGGGTGTGAACGTGATATGGGTGACATGGATGGATCACACTAGTTTCCTGTTATCAGCTGATAGGGGTTTGAGCAGAGGGGAGAGGGTCCGCAATTAACTTTTGTTCCTTTATGTAGGGCCAGAGTTAATTTACAAGTTGTTTCTAAAATACTTTTAGCAAGTCTATCATCTGCAGGAAGGAATGTTTTCCATCAGTTCTTTAGGGACCTGAAGACTCATCTGTGGGTGGGAAATAGTTGGGGGTAATTTAGTTTACTTATCTATTCTCATCCGGGTACCAGGGTGGGGGAAATAGTACTCGTTTCAATTCCCCCTTAGAATAGATACTGTTCCATAGTCTTGGGAAATACTCTACTCAGTTTCATATTGGCTGGCTATTGAGCCCAAGTCCCCAGTGTGGATGGGGAGAATTCTAGCAGTGAATCACAATGCCCTCACTTTCACGCTCACCCACATCCAAACTAGGTCTCCACACAGTCCCCTGAATGTTTGCGGTGTAGTAAATTACTTAGTGTGGCTTTTCTACCCATAAGTCTTTGTAAACTCCAAGGTGGGATTTTCTATGAGCAACTGAGGAGCTCCTGATTGCTGAAGTTGTCCACCTGGAGTATTTCTGTTGGGTGTGGCACAAAACAATGTTCTGGGAGGTGCCCACTCTCTCACGTGCTTAGAGTTCTGATGCAGTGATTGGCTAGTTTGGCCACTCTGCTGGGCTCAAAAGGAGGCCTCCTAGAGGCAGAACTCTCTCAGACTGCTGGTTGAGGAAGATGTGCTGCTGAAAGAGACACGTGCTGCTGGGAAAGAGGTGCAAGAGACATGCATCGCTGAGTGAGGCACAGAGGGACCAGCACTGCTGGGAAAAAGACTGTGAGAGACTGTTGGCTGAGGGGCGGTGGGCTGGGAGAGAGACTGAGCATTTTTCCTGAGCTTGAATTGTAGCCTGATGCTTCCCTAATAAACTCCATAATCTGTGAGTTCTGTGTGGCCACTGCAGCGAATTATCGAACCCAGGAGAGAGGTGGTGGTGCTTTGGGAGGAACGGTTGGAGAAAGGGCTGGAGGGAGGCAACACGTCTGGCCTGGCAGTAATAGGCCTTGGGTTACTGCTGGTAACCCTGTCTTCCCCTTGTGGGATTAGAGGAGGCCAGAACATGTGGCCTCCTTGCTGTTTTTGCAATGTTGAAAACAGCAAACTAGATCATAATCACTCCCTTATTTTGTAGGGTAAACACTGTGCATACCCACAGATGGCAAAGGTCCTTATCAGGCTGCCTTGATCTGAACATTATTGCTGCAGGCATGCCAGCCTGCAGGCCCAGGCCTTGAAACAGCCCCCAGAAAGTTACACGAACACCTGGACCCAGACGTTCTGGCAGGATGCCCCTTTTGTGTACTTCAGTATAAAAAACTTCCTGTACCTTTAAGATGGTGACGTTTTCTCTCTTTCTTTCTCCGGTCTGTCCAGCCTGCCACTACTTGTAAGTAAGTCCCAATATATCCAGGTTACAGAGAATGGCTCTGAGTCATTTCTCCAGGCTCTCAGCCTTTAGTGCCAGTGCCACCCTGAACTCTCTGGGGATCATCCCTTTCTCTTTATATATTTAAACCTTTCAAAGGTTTCCTACTGCTGTTAGAAAAGGATTGAATTTCTTAACACAGCCCCCAAGACCCCTGCCCAAATTGTCAACCTCATCTTCATCTCTTTGCAGCCCTCAGTGAGGTACTCTTCTCTTCCTCCCAACTAGGAAGTCTGTTTATATTTTACTGATTAGGAAGTGTATCAGTGAGAATGCATTCTGCTGCACACAACCAAACCAAACTCACTGCCGTCGAGTCTGATCCGACTCATAGCGACCCCTGCTTGGGTTTCTGAGGTGGTATCACTACAGAAGTAGATTGCCAACCTTCCTTCCAATGAGTGGCTGGTGGGTTTGAACCACCAGCCTTCTGGTTAGCAGTCAGGTGCCTTTAGGCACTATGCTACCAGAGCTCCAGCCATGATATTGGTGAAGAATATTTAATGTAGCATGCATGGGCTGCCAGAAGACAAAATCTGTCTTAGAGGAAATACACCAAAATGCTCCTTATTAGTGACAGTGACCAGACGTCTCCTCTCATACATTGGTTGTGGGGCCTGAAAGATCTTTTAACCAGAAGCCTTTAGTACGGAGATTGACACGTCCCATGCTGAGCCCTAATACCTCCAGGTAGATCTTTTAACCAGAAGCCTTTAGTATGGAGATTGACACGTCCCATGCTGAGCCCTAATGCCTGTAGTATAGAGATTGAAACATCCCATGCCTCAGAGCCTTTTATCAGAAATCTGCATGGCTCCGAAAAGCCTCTCGCCCAACTTTGAAGACTCCGAGGGCTCTTACCTCCTGGATTTCGCAGGGAGTATGCACATATCAAAGAGATCCACCCGGCCCCGAAAAATCTCTCACTCACCTTTGAAACCGGGAGATTCCAACTCGCCCCCAAATTCCCAAACCCCTGTCCTAAAAACCAAATTATCTACTCCACCCCATATTCTTCTATAAATTTGTTTTAATGTAAGAGCACAGGGTCTTTTGCTCAAGCCACTGATTTGGTGAAAGCAAGGACCCTAACTTAAGTTAGCTAATAAACTTTCCTATTGCTTTTGCATTGTCGTGTGTTGGCAAATTCCTCGCGCCGAACAACTCCTTCATAACCTGGGCACAACAGGTCATGTTGTCAGGAGGGACCAAATCCTTAAGAAAGATGGTGCTTAGTAAAATAGAGGGTCAACAAAAGAGGAGAAAACCACCACAACAAGATGGATGGACAGAGAGGCTGCAACATGGGCTCAAGCATGGTAACGATGGGGAGGATGGTGCGGGCCATGCAGTGCTTCATTCTGGTGCACACAGGGCCACCATGAGTAGGAACCGAATCAATGGCACCTAACAACAACAACCACAACAGCTCCACATTACAGAGCTCCATCCTGGGCGTGGACAAACAAGAAGACAAGGACTCCCTCTACCGTCAATCACCAGATTGGGGTTATGGTTTCATGGCAGGAGTTTCAGGCTGGTGGCATTTCTCATCTCCCTCATGTCACAGAACCTCTATTCCAGACAGGTGCATCCAAGAGGGTTGGATCTCTCTTCCCGCACCCAGCTCTCATGTGTAGAGTGGAAACTCTATAGTGGGCATGGTGGGTCAAGAACATTGGGTTCTAGAAACCTGTGTCCCAGCACATCCATAGGGCAAAAGTTCCATACCAGGAGAAGCAAGCCTAGAAAACCAGGCACTGCCACATCTGCACAGTTCCCCATCACAGAGCAAGATTGTCATTACACTTCAGGAGAAACAGATCCTCGCCTCAAACTGGCACATGGATTCCTACCATGGAGGTCAGACAATGCAGGCCACAAGGACTAAGACCTCCAAAGTGTTACTGAAAGGAACTGACTCTTTAGAATACAGAATAGAGAGCTCCATGCCTAAGGGTATTGTCTAAAACAATGGAGATTTTGTTGGAGAGCAATTAAGAGGAAACTGGTAGCTCTGACACAAGATAAATAACAGAGCAGCCAGAAGTACAATAATGAGAACCAGGGAAAGAGACAGACAAGAAGAGCCTTTTAGGAATCATACACAACTCTGGGAGTCAGGAAGGCTGTCTATATATGCTAAGCTATTCAGGAGCAATCAAAGGAAGATGTGGATCCTACTTAAAATCATTCCTCCAAGCTGCATATGGACCCATTAACACAGGGCTGAGACTCACTGGCTTAAACACAACTTCTGACCAAACACTGAACATTAAGCTCCTCTTACCCAAGGGCCACACCTAGGAAGCTAGGCTTAAAAAACAAAAGATCACAATCACAACTGGCCATTTGGATGAGTGTGCACTTGCTCCAGGCTGCATCCTCTCAGGAGCAGTTGGGGAGGGAATCTACACTGTAAGGCTCTGGCTGAATTTGAGGCAAAAAAAAAAAAAAAAAGTAAACTTGCTGATACATCCAGTGATGAGGGTAAAAATCAAACTTGTAAAGGGATATGAGCACAACCACTGCCCAATAAGAGGCTATGCCAATCTAGAAACAACCCTTAGGGACTCAGACTAATGCAAGCAAGGGAAAATTTTTTCTGTAGGGATATCAGAGGTGACACATTGTCAGGAAAATAGACTTCACAGATTAAGTTCAGTCAATTAACTTTACAAATAAACAAATGACCAAGCAAGCAACAAGATCAGTATCCAGAGCTGATACACATATTACAGTAAAATCTGTGAAAGCCTGAATCTGTATAAGACAGAAACCTGTCAGAGAAGAAAATCTCAAATACATTCCACTGATACAGAGCAAGACTAAGGTGTGCCTAAACCAATCCATGGTATTTACAATAGCTTCAAGTGCATGTGATATCTGGACAATGAATAAAGAAGGCCAAACAAGAGTTGAGACTTTTGAGTTGTGGTGTTGGAGAAGAATGCTAAGAGTACCATGGTCTGCTAAAAGGACTAACAGATCTGTCCTGGAAGAGGTGCAGCTGGAATCCTCCTTGGAAGTGAGAATGGCCAGACTTCGTCTCACCTGCTTTGGTCATGTTGTCAGAAGGGACCATTCCCTGGAGAAGGACATCACACTTGGTAAAGTGGAGGGTCA
>NW_006921853.1:160360-161504 GCF_000298275.1 Orycteropus afer afer
GGTTGGCTTAACAGGGACTGGTCTAGGAATAGCTTCTTTAACAGTACAGAACCAAGGCATGCATTCCCTGAGGGTAGCTATAAACGAAGACCTTGAAAGAATAGAAGACTCTATCTCAAACTTAGAGAAATCCCTAACCTCACTGTCGGAGGTTGTGTTACAAAACCACCGAGAGTTAGATCTCTTACTTCTCCAAAAGGGGGGGCTGTGCGTAGCCCTGAAAGAAGAATGCTGCTTCTACGCTGACCACATGGGAGTGGTCCGGGAGTCCATGGCCAAGGTACGAGAAGGACTTGCCCTAAGAAGACGGAATTAGGAAATTGAAAGCTAAAACAATGGAGATTATGAAATCTGAAGAAAAGAGAGAAAAGAAAATTAAAAATAATAAAAAAGAAAAGTGCTTCAGAGAAATGTGGGACACCATTCAGTACACCAACATAGGTGCAATAGAAGGAGAGGTGAGGAATAAAGGGACAGAAAATAATTTAAAAAAATAATAGTTGAAAACCTTCCAAGTTTGATGAAAACATTAATCTACACATCCAGGAATTTCAATGAACCACAGATAGGATGGGAGTTCTGGTGGCATAGTGCCTTAAGCATTTGACTATTAACCAGAGGGCTGGAGGTTCAAACCCACCAGCCACTCCCCAGAAGGAAGGTTGGGCAGTTTACTTTCATAGTGATACCACCTCAGAAAGCCAAGGAGGGGCTATGAGTTGGATCCCATTCCATGGCAGTGCTTGTGTTTCTGCATTACAGATAGGATAAACACAAAGAGGTCTATGACCTGGGACATCATAGTCAAAATGCCTAAACTCACAAAGAGAAAATGTCAAAAGCATCAAGAAGAAAACAACTCATTGTGTATACGGAATTGCTGACTAAGGTGGAAAGAGTAAGAGTTTTGGATTTAGACCATGGTGACATGAGTCCTCACTGTCTCACCCAGAAACCTTGAACAAGTCTTATATCCTCATCTATAAAATAGAGATAATAGCACCTACTTTCATGGGCTATTGGAAGGATCAATGACTTGTATATAAAATACCTAGTGGGAGCTCTGGTAGCATAGTGCCTAAGGCATTTGACTGCTAACCAGAAGGCTGGCAGTTCAAACTCACCAGCCACTCCTCAGAAGGAA
>NW_006921853.1:163259-173202 GCF_000298275.1 Orycteropus afer afer
TATTTCCAATTGCCTCATATGCATGTGAAAGCTGGACAATGACTAAGGAAGACCGAAAAAGAGTTGATGCTTTTGAGTTGTGGTGCTGGTGAAGAATGCTGAAGGTACCATGGACTGCTAAAAGAACTAACAGATCTGTCCTGGAAGAAGTACAGCTGAGTTGCTCCTTGGAAGCAAGAATGGCCAGACTTTGTCTCACCTACTTTGGTCATGTTGTCAGAGGGGACCATTTCCTAGAGAAGGATGTCATGCTTGGTAAGGTGGAGGGTCGACGAAAGAGGGGAAGGCCTTTGACGAGATGGATTGGCTTGGTGGCTGCGACAATGGGCTCAAGTATAGCAAGGATCATGGAGCTGGTGCGGGATCGGGCGGTGTATCGTTCTGCTGTGCATGGGGTCACTATGAGTTGGAAGCAACTCGACAGCACCTAACAACAACAACATAGTGTCTCCAAGGCTTTAAATCTTTATGGAAGCATACTGCTTCATTTTTCTCCTGTGAAGTGACTAGTGAAGTTTGAACTGCTGACTTTTGGTCACCACTGTGACCACTGTGCCACCACAGCTACTGTGAGTTTCCACAGGGAAACATAATATACTTAAGGGCATCTATCTAATTGCTTAGAGTCTCTGGATGGTGCAAATGGTTAGTGCACTTGGCTGCTAACTTGATTGTTGGAGGTTCAACTCCACCCAGAAGTGACTCAGAAGAAGGGCCTGGATATGTATTTCTGAAAAATCAGTCATTGAAAACCCTACAGAATCAACTCCAGAGCAACTGGTTTACTGGATCTGGTTGTTTAACAAACACTTCTACTGTGCCAGGAACTAACTCCTCTATGTGCAAGCATCAACTCATTCAATCCTCATAAGAATAGTGTGAAGTGGGGATCATTTATGATGTCCACTTAATAGCTGAGGTAACTGGTAGAGAGAGGTGAAATAATTTGTCAAAGGTCACACTGCTAGCCACTTGAGTCCAGCTATTTGGCACCAGAGTCTGTGCTCTTAACCCCTACTGGTATCCTATGGACACTCTCTGGTAGAAATCAGGATTCAAACTCATCTTCATTTCCAAAGTAAAGACTTTGTTCTTTTCCACCATTTTATCTTACCATATAAAACAAGATAGTTATTAGAAGCCCCAACATCTAAGAAAAATTAGAACAGAATTGGAAAAACTTAAAGGCCTATGGGGGCTAAGGGTTTGGATTAAGATGGTGGCTTAGTTAGACACACCATAACATCCTCCTGCAATAAAGACTTGAGAAACTAAGTAAAACAGACACAAATAACAATCTCAGTTCCCTGAATGTCAAATGGGGGACTGGAGAATTGGATGTAGTATTGATTGGATGTACAGACAGAACAAAACCAGCAGGAATGCAGAGATTTGAGAATAGTCTGCCACTACCTCCTGGCCTGGCACAACATGACTATTTTGGGTAGACAGCATCATCCGCAGGTGAGAAGGCCAGGAAGACAACTTCACAGAAAACACAGCTAAAGGCAGAGATTCTGTGTAAACAAATTTCAAAGGAAACAAGGTGGACAGAACTCATCCTGTGTCCAATCAAGCCTGTGATGGGCTAGTGTTCAGAAGCACCATACCTTTGAAATTAGGAAAACACAGGGAAGTACTAGTAGAGCCAAGTAATGTGGTCTGAACTGTCAGAGCCTTAGGAGGACAGGGGATATATAGTGAATATCTTCTGAGGGACAGAGGGAAACAAGAGGGTAGAAGAGAAATCCAGTGTCCCTAGCAAGTGCAGAGAAGGGAAAAAGCTAGGAATTAGGGCTGGGATTGCGAGTCAGTGGCAACACCCTTCTGTTTGGAAGAAAGATGCCCTTTGAATAGTAGTAATTCACAGAGAAGTTAACAAGAAGCACCTTCTCAATTGGCCTGTGCAACTCTCCCCTTCACCTCCCTTTGGGCAAGCCTTTCCTGGGCTGTACACAAGACTCCATGCCTCTCCATCACCACCTCACCCCTCCCAGTTGCTTCTGTATTCTGCATGCTCCTCACTTTCAAGGGCCCCAAGTCTCACTACCCCCTCTACCCCCCACCCACTCCCCTCCTCTCCATCCCTCCACCACCTGGGCCATTTGGATATTGTACTGGAAGTCCCAGCCAGAGCAATAAGGCAAGAAAAATAAAGGGTATTCAAATCAGAAAGGAAGAAGCAAAACTATCTCTATTTGCATATGACATGAAATGAGTTCTTTTACACTAACACAGAGAACCCCAAAAAGGAAGTAAACAATATATATATATATATCATTTACAATAGCCCTCCAGATTATAAAATACCTAGGAATAAACCTAACTAGAGATGTAAAAGACTTATACAATGGAAACTATAAAACACTACTACAAGACACCTATATACATGGAAGGACATTCTGTGCTCAGGGATTGAAAGACTTAAACTTGTAAAAATGTCAATACTACCCAAAGTGATCTATAGATACAATGCAATCCAAATCCAAATTCCAATAGCATTCTTTACTTAAATGGAAAAACCAGTCACCAACTTTATATAGAAAGGAAAGACGGTCTGAATAGCCAAAGCAATATTGAAGAGACAGAAGAAAGTAGGCCTCACACTGTCCAATCTCAAAACATACTACCCACCCCCTCACCTCACTGCTATCAAGTCAAACCCAACTCATAGCAACCCCTCTTTAGATTTCTGAGGCGGTATCACTATGGAAGTAGATTCCCCAACCTTCCTTCCATGGTGTGGCTGGTGGGTTTGAACTGCCAGCCTTCTGGTTAGCAGTCAAATACCTTAGGCACTACGCCACCAGAGCTTCCACAGTACATATTGCAGCTATAGTAATAAAAATAGCCTGATATTGGTTGAAAGACACCTAAACTTAACCATGTCAATTAGTGAGGAGTGGGTATACAACCCTGAGGTCACCAGTTTGCCAGTTTGGCACACGTGTTTTAAACTACTTGAGTATCATTCTTCCGGTTGAGTTGTTTCGAAACATATGCCTTTCTGTGCTAAATCATGCTAGAAATTATGATCTGGGGCAGAGAGGTAATGTTGCAGAACATATAATGTAGTTTTTGATAGAATTAAGAACCTCATGTTCTGCTTCCCAACAATGGGATGAACTGATGCTCCCGGAGATAATGAGCTCCCCTTCTTTATAAGTATCAAGCACAAAGTAGACAACAATGTCTCAGGAATTCTGCATAGAGCTTAAGCGAAGGACCTGAGCAACATAACTCTAGAGCTTCTTCCAGCTCTGAGAGCAAAGAATTCAAAAATCACTCATCCATTCATTCATTCAGCAAAGACCTATTGAGCACCTCCTGTATGTCAGAATGAGCTCGTCACTGAGGATTTAGGGATGAGCAAAACAGGAAGGCATTAAGCAGGTAAGTTCAGTGAGAACTTGGGAAATAAAGATGGAAGATTAAGGGGTGCTGCTTTCATCTCTGATGAGGAGATAGGAGCTCTGGTAGCATAGTGGCTAAAACACTTGACTGCTAACCAGAAGGCTGGCGGTTCAAACCCACCAGCCACTTCCTCGGAAGGAAGGTTGAGCAATCCTACTTCCGTAGTGATACTGCCTCGGAAACCCAAGGAGGGGTCGCTATGAGTCGGGGCTGACTCGATGGCACATAACAACAACAACAGCTTTCATCTCTTAGGGACCCATTGAGTCTGTATGGAGTGAGTGGATATTTTAGCTGAGACATGATGATGATGTGTGAATTAGCCAGACTAATGAAGTGGGGGTAAGTAAAGGGAAGGGGGACAGACTCATTTGAGGAAGTGAGGAGCAGAGGACTCAACGTAGCTGGAGTGCAGATAATAGGCAAGGCAGTTGCAGACCTGGAGTCTGGTTACATCTTTATTCCCAGGATTCCAAGAATGTAAAGTTGTAAGACCCCATAATTTTGAGCATCTATGATTCAACAATTCTATTGTTAAGATTCTCTGAATTGAGGTTTCCAAGACCCGATGAGTATACCATTGTAAGGCTCTCAGACACAATGCATCTGCTTCCTGCATTCACTCTCGCCTGCCCCTGCCTTCGATGATACATCTGCTCAGAGGCATATCTACAGAAAAAGCACCTATGGCAATTAGTTTTAACTTGCTGAATGATCTCTCACAGCTGGCAATGGAAACTGCGATGACAAATGGAAACTGCTCACTGGCGCCGACCCCCTCCTCAAGCGGCACCCAGGGCATGTGCCATACCTGTCATGCCCTAACTATGCTTCTATATCTGCTGGTGTAGACAAGGCTAAAGTGAAGTATTGGGAAGAAAAAACCTCATTTTCATTTGCTCTGCAATCTGCCTCCCAATTAGACCTTGTGTTCTTCTCTTCTCTGGGAAGAGAACGCAGACAGGGCCCTGCTTGTACTGAGTGATCTCCATGGGCAGAGTTAATGCCAAGCCCCATTCGGCCGCCAGGCCGTCACCAGCAAGGGGTGAACACATAGACCAATTTATTTGGAATAAAAACACATTTTTACATGGCACCCTGACACCAAGTCAGGCGTTTACTCCCCACAAAACAAGCCCAATTATCATGGTATGTTCTATGGCCTTTTCTGCTCTATGAGAGTGTTGCAAAATCTTTTAACTCTTTATGGCACTGAGAAGAAAAACAGAAATGCAAACTGTGTGTGAACATAATGAGAGAGAAGGAAGGGAAGTCTGGAGATGTACACAATGCAGCTTGGTGCTAAGAGCTTAGGCACTGGAACTAGGTAGGTTTGGCCTCAGGAAATTGTTCATCCACACAGTGCCTCAGTGGCTCCACCAGTCAAATGGTGGTAAGCACAGTCTGCTTCATCAGGGGATTGTGTGGATTCAATGAATTAATGCCAGTGAATTGCTCAGATCAGTGGCTGGACAGTTTGTGCTCAATAAAGGTTAGCTGATTTATGAAATAAAAGCCAGAGAACACCATACAATATATGCCATCTTAAGGTTTTTGGAATTTATCCAATGGATGATGGATAACCATTAATTTGCTTGGTCATGCTCTTTTCAATCACCTCATATGCATTCAAAAGGTGAGCAATGAAAAAGGAAGACAGAAGAATAATTGACGCATTTGCATTGTGGCACTGGTGAAGAATACTGAATGTATCATGGACTGTCAGAAGAATGAACAAATCAGTCTAAGAATAAATACAACCAGAATGCTTCTTGGAAGAAAAGGTAATGAGACTTCAGCTGGCTTACTTTGGACACGTCATCAGGAAGGATCAATCATTAGGAAAGGACATGTTTATGTTTGGTAAAGTAGAGAGTCAGCAAAAACGAGGGGCACTTTCAATGAGATGGATTGACACCGTAACGACAACAATGGTTTCAAACATACCAATGACCATGAAGATGGCACAGGCTCAGCCAACGGCCCAGGATCGGGCAACTTTATATCTAAGCTCATCGTAAGTTGGAGCGGATTCAACAGCAATTAACAACCACCACAACAAATTGGATAAAGAGCTCAGCTGGTTAGATGGACTGTGCTACTAGTGGAAGATGAATTGGAGGGACACGAGGAGTGAAAGAACAGAATGTGGTTAAGAAAAGGTCAATATTTATTAGAAAAGAATATAAGGTCCATGCGGCCTGAAGTATGGGCAAAGAATGACAGGAGAGAATGGAAATGTGGGTTATGGAGAATCACCAAAAGTATTTGTTTTTAATAAAGTCATTAATTATAATTTTGGTCCCAAGTATCAAAAATGCAACTCAAATTGGCTTACAGAAAGCACATAGGCTCATGCTAGAATGTCACTGGTAAAGCTAGCTCTCAGCACAATGAGATTCAGACACCCAAATGATTTCATCAAGACATGGCCCTCTCTCCATTTCCTAAAGCTGCTTTGCACACCACTTGCTCCCCAACTGGGAGCTCTGGTGGTGTAGTGCCTAAGGCATTTGACTGCTAACCAGAAGGCTGGCAGTTCAATTCCACCAGCCACTCCTTGAAAGGAAGGTTGGGCAATCTACTTCCACAATGATACCACCTCAGAAACCTAAGGAGGGGTTGCTATGAGTGGGATCCAACTCAATGGTAGTGAGATTTTCTTTTTTCCTCCCCAACTACAGACAAAAATGGCCATCAACAGTTCCAGAGTTGTGGTCTATTAGTTAAGCAATTCTGGGAAAAAAGATTCAGGATCGAGCCTCATGGGCCTGCTTTGAGTCTAAGGTGTATTCCTGAGACAATCTTTGTGGGCAGAGGTGGAATGCTGTAACTCTAATTGGTCAGACCTGTGTCACGGCCTATTCCTGAAGATGTTGTTGTTGTAACGTGCCATCGAGTCGAACCCGACTCATAGCGACCCCTCCTTGGGTTTTCGAGGCAGTATCACTACGGAAGTAGATTGCCCCATCTTCCTTCCGAGGAGTGGCTGGTGGGTTTGAACCGCCAGCCTTCTGGTTAGCAGTCAAGTGCCTTAGCCACTATGCTACCACATGGTTGAAAGCAGGAAAGGAACAGTTTCGCATAGAAAAGTCAGAGGGTGTGTATGTGTGTATGTGTGTGCATACACTTCACATTTTTTATGATTTTATATTATTTGTTTTGTGTGGGGATTTGATTCTAAGCAGACAAAAATAACATATCCACAGTATATACATGTGTGTGTACTTGTGCTTTTGAAAATAATGTGGATTTGTATGAAGAAACAGCAGAACAGAGGTGGCAAATACTTAATGGCTTTGTACCACCATACCTTCCTTTATTCATGGCCAAAACCCAAAACCAAACTCACTGCCATCAACTCAGATCCGACTCATATTGACCCCTCCTTTGGTTTCTGAGGTGGTATCACTGCAGAAGTAGATTGTCCACCTTTCCTTCTGAGGAGTGGCTGGTAGGTTTGAACTGCCAGCCTTCTGGTTAGCAGTCAAATGCCTTAGGCACTTTTCATCAGTAATCCACCATTGCCTTTCTTTTTTATTGATCCTGGCAGTCAACATGAGTGAGGACAATTTGCCAGCCCTGGACTGAAGGCAGGGCATCTAATTGTTCTCTCTGTCTTAGAGACCATACATCTGATCTTTTTCAACTAGAAGGTAATAGATGATGGTGAAGATGGGACTGGTAATCTTTCAGATCTCCACATTAAAAGAGAAAAGGAAGAAATTTGTCCATAGTTACAAAGGGCTGAGCTTGAACTGAGATGTCCTGAATCCAAGCTGAATGTACTTTATCTCACCATTAAAAACCCAGAGATCAGGTGCTCCGTACCAAAATCCTATCTTGATTATCTACCAGTCCTGTGTCTTTTTGCAAATTACATTTCCTCTGTAAACTAGTATCTTTGTCTGTCAAATGGACATAACAGCAACTCTCCCAGGGTCACTATGAGGACTGGGGGAGTAATGGGGGCACATTGCTTAGCTTGACACATATTTAGTGCTCAATAAATGGATGTTATCTTTGTAATCATTGTTACTACATCATCCTACTATTTTCCAGCCTCCAGGCTCTCATGACTTTTTAAAATTTTTCAGTTCTGTTGAGAAAGTGAGAAAAAGTAAGATAACCAGGTAGTTTAGTGACAATGTTATGTAAAACTGTCTCCCTGTGGATCTGTCCAAGCTAAACAGCAGAATTTGAATTTGCGAAAGTAACTCCGTAAACGCTCTTATCATTGGGGAATAGAGAGGATGGTTAATCAAACACAGAGAAATCAGGTAATCAAATGAGGAGTTACTCTTTTGGCCTACTTCAATTCAGCCTTCCTAAAACAATTAGGATGCAGTGGAAACAAACACAGCTACAAATGTCTTGAGGGCTCCCCAACACCTCAGAAACTGGCTCCAGACTATTTCTCTGGCTTCTCCAGCTCCAGCAGCTGCCATGCACACCCCCCATCCCCAGGCTCCAGACACATATCTGATCCCTCATGACTTTCCTTGTGTCATGCCTCCTCTCTTGTAGGACGTGGATCCTATGGCTTTACCTTTCTGCATCCAACTCTTGTTCTGTGAACGGAAAGATGCCTGTTTCCTCCCCGCAATGTTGGGAGCATGACTGGGGGCTGTGTGTCTGGAAAATCCACATGGCTCTTCAGATGCTCGCTCACAAACTTCAGCAGATCCTGAAGTTAGGTTCTAAGCTCATCATAAGTTGGAGCTGATTCAACAGCAATTAACAACCACCACGACAAATTGGATAAAGAGTTCAGCTGGTTACATGGACTATGCTAGTAGTGGAAGATAAGTTGGAGGGACATGAGGAGTGAAAGAACAGAGTGTGGTTAAGAAAGGAGGTCCCTGTGATCTGACAGTGATGACTGATGATTGATAGCCCCAAGGTTGGGGAGTGCCTCAAGAGTGTTCTCAATTATCCTAGAAAACCACAGAAATTCAATTATAGTTTAAGACCCTTAAGGCTCTGGGCCTATTCTTGACAATGCCTAACTCCTTGGCTATACAAAGATGACTCCAGATCATAGTAACTTAGGAAATTTGATTATGCATAAGAAGTGAGGAAACTGCTCTAGAGTCCTAGGCATCTCATCCAGGAATGTGTTTGGCTGCAGGAGGACATTATATCAGTATCAATTATAGCCACTGAAAACTTCTTATGTCCCATATAGTATTTTTCATGTATTAACTCATGAAGTTCACACATTCTTTTTACAGATGAGAGCTCTGGTGACATAGTGCCTAAGGCACTTGACTGCTAACCAGAAGGCTGGCGGTTCAAACCCACCAGCCACTCCTCAGAAGAAAGCTTGGGCAATCTACTTCTGTAGAGATACAGCCTCGGAAACCCAAGGAGGGGTCACTATGAGTAAAAGTGACTCTAGGCCAGTGAGTGATTTTATAGACAGGAGCTCTGGTGGCATAGTGCCTAAGGCATTTGACTGCTAACTAGAAGGTTGGTTGGTTCAAACTCACCAGCCCTTCCATGGAAGGAAAACTTGGTGATCTACTTCCGTAAAGATTTACCACCTCGGAAACCCAAAGAGGGTCTCTATGAGTTGGAATCGACTTGATGGCAGTGAGTTATTTTGTTTTGTTCTTTAATTTTACAGACAAGGAAATTGAAGCATAGAGAAACCAAACAGCTTGCCCAAGGTCACCCAGCTAATGTCTAAACAACTCTGACACTCTCACCGGTGTTCAACAGCAGTGGCCGTAGTGATGCCTTTCATTCCCTGAGCCAAACAACCTCTCATAACAGGCACTTCTCAGACATGTTTGCCATGATGCATAGAACTAACAAATGCTCCACAGATCGATCCCCATCCCTACCCCACAAGACTTGCTTCAATCTTTTCCATAATATTCTATTTATTTTTAAGTTCTGGTTGCCATCTGCTAAATTGATTTCAAGATGTACTAAAAAATCATAATTTATAGTTTGAAAATACTACACTAGACCCTAAGTTATAAAAGGGCTTACTCATTATTCTAAACCTGGTGCTCCGAGCAGTTTATGGAAGATCTTCCATCAACACTTGCCTAATTGAATGCTTAAACATGAATTAAGATTTGGACAGAGATCTCCAACTGACACAAGGATAGAGCTCAGCCCATTGAGTTATTTTATTTTGCCTGCACATTGTTTATAATTTTTTTCTTTTTCTAAAGGCTGCCAACATTTAAATTCAGGGTATTTCACAGAAGCATCCAGATCCCCAGCTTCAGAAATAATCAGATCGAGCTGCACAGCAGTGGAGCGGTGAAGCGTTGTGGCAGCCGTGCGGACGGAGCTGTGCTTCTCACACTCTCCTTCTCAGGCTACAGCCCTTGTGGCTCATTTGCATCACCAGCCTGGGTCCTGTAGGCATTTGGATTTATGTCTCGTGTAGAAGCTCAATACTAAAAATAAAGAGACACATTCCACAGGTTAACAATGGCATTTAGAACTCTTTCCCATCCTCCATTCCCTGCTAGGATTTTCACAGTGACAGTTTCTTAAGACCTAACTG
>NW_006921853.1:173542-178090 GCF_000298275.1 Orycteropus afer afer
ATTGCCCAACCTTCCTTCCGAGGAGTGGCTGGTGGGTTTGAACCGCCAGCCTTCTGGTTAGCAGTCAAGTGCCTTAGGCACTATGCTACCAGAGCTCCTGCTAGGAACTCTTACTCCTTTCTGGGATACTTTGGAAGCTAGGTACTAACCAGAGGAGGGACGGTGGTAGTTGAGTGCTAGAATTCATGCCTTCCGTGCTGGAGAAATGGGTTCAATTTCTAACCAATGCATCTTAGCACAGACACCACACATCTGGGAGTGAAGGCTTATATGTTGCTGTGTGTGATATTCCACAGTTCTCTGCAGTTTCCAGGCTAAGACAGACTAGGAAGAATGGCCTGGCAATCTAGTCCCCAAAACCAGCCAGTGAAAACCGTACGGGTCACAATGGTCCGATGCAGTTGTGCATGGGCTTGCTTAACAGCAGCTAACTGACAACCACTGCCAACAACCAGGGGTCTGGAGATGGTGTCTGCTGTAACTTGCCCAGAATGTGGCTCTAGGAAGGAAAGGCTGTTTACAAGCCCTAGCACTGGAGTCATTTACTAGCTGTGTGACTTTGGACTAAGTCATTTAGTTTCTCCGTATCTCTGGGGCCTCACCTGAAAAACGGGAATAACAGTAGCATATATCATGCAGGGTCTTGAGAAGATTAAATAAGATAATCAATGTAAAGTGCTTTCCACGGTGCCCAATAAATATTCGTAGTTATTATGCACTGAGAACACGGGGGCATTTCATCAGCCTGGTTGTGGACGATACTGCTGTGACTGCAGTGTGGGTTTGCCCGGGCACATGAAGGGCTGTCAAAGACGGCCACCAACTCAGGTGGAGGCAGGAGGGAAGACCTGATTGTGTTTCAAGCCCACACTTTGTGCTTATCATTCCTCAGGGCTTTCTGGTAACCATGACAACTCAACTTAGAGACTGCCAAGTTCAAAACAATATGTTTCCAAGCAAGAAGTTTTGCTGACATCACCCATCCTCATGAGAAGGGAATGAAGGCTTAGGATCTGAGCCACCAGTCGCTGCCAGCCCGCATCTCTTTCACGTCTCTTTCCACACATCTACCTAAGTCGTGGTGTTCTGGCAGAAATAGGGCCATTGGTACTAAAGGATCAGTATGACGGCCTTAAGCACCACTTAGACAGAGTAGTGACTTGAGCCTGAGCTTTGAAGTCCGATGGCTGAGCTCAACTCTTGGCTCAACTACTTACTAACTGTGTGACCATGGGCCTGTTAACTTAATGTCTCTGTGCTTCAGTTTCCTCATCTGTAAAATGGGCATGGCCCAAGCCTCCTCAAATGATTCTTAGGAGGATAGAAAGGGTTAGTGTATATGGAAGCTCCTAGCACAGTGCCCGGCACATAGTGGGCCTATGGTAACTGTTAGGTCCTTTCCACCTCCACAAGGTGGTATACTCTTTTTGCAACTCTGAATCTACTCCTTTGCTCAAGAACATCCTTCATTACAAGACTTAAATCCTTGTCTATTGAAAGCACACTCAACTCATCCTAAGGAAATAGGTGTACAACTATACAAAGGTTCATGTACAAAGATATTAATCAAAACAGAAGAAAAAGTTGGAAGTAATATAAATATCTAACCAGAGGACTGATTACAGAAATTAAGGTATATTCATACAATAAAGTGTGATTCATCTGTTTAAAATGATAATGCAAATCTTTATGGACAAAATTGATCACTATATTATATAATGAAAATTGCAAAAAAACCAAACTCACTGCCCTCAAGTCAATTCAAGTCAAAGCGACCCCTCCTTGGGTTTCTACAGGAGTAGATTGCCAATCTTCCTTCTGAGGAGTGGCTGGTGGGTTTGAACCGCCAGGTTCTGGTTAGCAGTCAAATGCCTTAGGGACTGTGCCACCAGAGCTCCTAAAATAAAAATTAGAGCATAAAAGTATCTAAAGTACAGCTATATTTGATAGATTAATAGATAGATGGGTAGACAGATACATAAATAGATGCATAGAGAGATGTTTAAATATTAATCATGGTGGTGATTTTTCTTTATTTTGCTTATCTGTGACTTTTATTATTTTTACCATAAGCATGTATGACATTCAATGAAACATCTCCAATACAACACTAGCATTAACAGTAACATAATATTGATATTAATATCCATTCTCCATGGTTCTGGTGCACATCCACCTCTGTCTGGGCCTGTCTTAGACTATCTGGCTCGCTCAGGATTTCCTTTTCCTTCCCTAGAGCCTGCACAATCCTCTGTGTCTCTGAAGATATTTGTTGTGCCCAGCTCTGCTTTCTGCCTATGGGTTGATATGTGCCCATTTCCCTGCTCTAGCATAAGCTCTTAGAGGGTGAAGGTGGCCTTGCAGATAGCATTCAGGGAATGAATGAGTGAATCAATGAATGAATGAACTAGTAAATCCTTCACTCTTCAAAGTTCTAGTGTGATGCCTTCTCTTTTGTGAGGCTTTTCTGGACCCCTTCCCCCATCTCGGAATCCTTTGAATGTTACTCTCCCCACAGTCCTGGCCACTCTGAGCTGATGCTCCCACTATTGCTCTCTGTAATCCCGCTGTAACTCTCTCCTGCTGGGAGTGTGAGGCAGAGGCCAGGGAACCATGGCCGAAGTGCACTGGACACAATCCTGACTCCAAAGGGAAAATGCATACAATAGCCCAGACAGTGGGAAAAGCCTTTCGGCAGGGGACACCACTGTCATTTATTGGGGCAACCCTCAGTGCAAATCCTGGAGGCAGAGCACAGCAAGAGAAAGCTGTATGGATCCAGGAACTTTCAATTCACATTCTCAAAAAAAAAAAAAAAAAAAAAAAAAAAAATCCACTTTTATTTCTTTAAATGTAATATGGCAGCATGAATGTTACTAAAATCTGTGAGGAAGAGTCAGTGGTCCCTAATAGCTACTGTATTAGAATCACCTGGGGAGATTTTTAAGACACACTACAGCTCAAGACCCACTGAAAAAGATAGTGATTTAATTGGTTTGGGGTAGGCCTGGACATCAGTATTTTCTAGAAGTCGTTGCCTTAGAGTCAATTCCAACTCATAGAGAACCTACAGGGAAGAGTAGAACTTCCCCATAGGGTTTCCAAGGCTATAACCTTATGGAAGCAAAGTGCCACATCATTTTCCCAAGGATTGGCTGGTGGGTTCGAACCACCGACCTTTTGGTTAGCAGCTGAGTGCTTAAATTTTTCCAATAAGCAGCCAGGGATGAGAACCACTAGATTAAAGGAAACGATGTCAAAGCAAAGCAAAGAGACATAAAAAGTGGGTGAAGTTTTCTCATGGCCTTATTTCCTTACCAACCAAAGAGATGTCATCTTCAGTCCAGCATGAGGAAGTGGGTTCCTCTCCTCTCCTTGCTAGACCCTGACTCCTCCCTCACTACCATCTTTTGTAGCACCATCAACTGTGGTTCAAACAACCAAGTCTGTAAGTTACTAGCTGTGTCTTCCACTTCTCATGAGTTCTGAGAGGGTGAAACAGTGTTGTCCATCCTTTTGTCTGCAGAGCTTAGCATTGGGTCTAGCATGGTGCTTTCTAACAACTGTTGTTGTTGTTGTTATGTGCCGTTGAGTCAGCCCTGACTCATAGCGACCCCTCCTTGGGTTTCTGAGGCAGTATCACTACGGAAGTAGGATTGCCCAACCTTCCTTCTGAGGAGTGGCTGGTGGGTTTGAACCGCCAGCCTTCTGGTTAGCAGTCAAGTGCCTTAGCCACTATGCTACCAGAGCTCCTAGTGGGTCATAAAATGGAATGGAATGGAAAAGTGTTAGTCATTAGTGCTGTTCACCAGATATTTCTTCCTCTGGCCTTCCGGCCTCGTGGTAGAATCACCCTTCCCATCCCCTTTGAAGAAGGTGTCACCAGGTGACTTGCCTTGGTAAATGGAATATGTACAGAGCTAATATGTGCCACTTCCAAGAGGAAACATTTTAAGAAACAGTGTGAAGTTCATCAGGTTCTTTTCTACCTGGTAAAATGATTGTGGAAACAGGCATCAAGAAGAAGTCCTGTCAACTTCCTCCAACTCATGTTGAATTTGTGGCATGAGTGAGAAATAAACTGGCATTGGGTTCAGGCACTGACTCCTGAGGGCTACTTGTTATTGCAGCATAATCTTGACTGGTACAGGAACAGAATGGGATGGAGTGGAAAGGAGAAGTCAGAGAGGACTCATAATAGGGATAAATATTATTATAATTATGATGATGAAGATAGAGATGGTGATGGAGACGGAGCAACTGGAAAGAAGAAAAAGCAGAAGAAGAAGAAAGGACGTTAGTGTCTTAAGTTGCTCTTGTTTGATAAGGTAGAAGTGGTGGTTAACTGGCAGGTTTGAAGAATGAGTTTGAAATTGCTTAAGATCTGGTATGTGTGAAAGATATAAACCTAGACTTAATAGAGATAGAATTTAGTAAAATTAGTAACTATTTAGCTGTAACTCTCTCCTGCTGGGAGTGTGAGGCAGAGGCCAGGGAACCATGGCCGAAGTGCACTGGACACAATCCTGACTCCAAAGGGAAAATGCA
>NW_006921853.1:178235-179735 GCF_000298275.1 Orycteropus afer afer
ATATTGTACTATTTCAAATTAAGGAGCTCTGGTAGCATAGTGCCTAAGGCATTTGACTGCTAACCAGAAGGCTGGCGGTTCAAACCCACCAGCTACTCCTCGGAAAGCAGGTTGGGCAGTCCTACTTCCGTAGTGATACTGCCTCGGAAACCCATGGAGGGGTCGCTATGAGTCGGGGCCGACTCGACGGCAAATAACAACAACAACAACATTATTATGTCAAATTTTGTTTCAATTGTATGTGTGCTTATATGTGTATGTACTGGATTATGAAGTAAAATATTTCTATCACTGTAGTTTACAACTGTCTTTCTTTCAATCACAACTCACAGTAAGAATTCTATTTTATCATGTTACCAGTTGCCATCGAATCAGCTGTGACTCGTGGCAACCCCTGTGTGTCAGAGCAGAACTGTGCTCCGCAGGGTCTCAAGGACTGATGTTTTAGAAGTGGCTCACTAGGCCCTTCTTCCAAGATGCCTCTCAGTGGACTCAAAACTCCAACCTCTCGGTTAGCAGCCAAGTATGTTAACCCTTTACACCTCCCAGGGACTCTTGTATCATGTCAAGTTACCAAATGTGGAGGTTAATCTGTCACTACAGCAAAGTCTGACCTATCTTGACAAACACAATTCCCACACATCACCCACCCCTGTTCTCATTTAGTAATCTTAACAAAAAGGTGAGCCTGAATTTTACAAGATTGAAAATGTGGACCCCATTTATAGCATGAAAGGAGCTCTGGTGGCATGGTGGGTAAGGCATTTGGCTGCTCACCAGAAGGCTGGCAGTTCAAACTCACCAGCAGCTCCATGGAAGAAAGATGAGGCAATCTACTCCCATAAAGGGTTTCCAGCCTTGGAAACCTGATGGGGATCGCTATGAGTTGGAAATGACTTAATGGCAGTGAGTTTTATGGAGTTGATTGTTGGGCTTTTCTGGTGGACATATTAAATGATTGCGTATAAAAATAAAGAAGGAAAGAAAAGTCTTTATACTTCATGGTGAACGCTGCAGCTGTCTCCAGGCAGAAAAGGCAGGCTTCTAATTAGGCTTTTTTCCTTGTCCTTGAGATTAGCAAGAGAGAATCCATCCAAACTGAATTCATCACCTTCCAATGATTTCCTCTTGTGTGCAGACAACAGCATCAATTAGGCCCCAGGACAGATGTAGGTAAAACTTAGCTCCAACAAGGATTCAACCTGTCTTGCTTCTAATTGTCCATTTATTTCTCTCACAAACAATGTCGATAGCCCAGATGCTGCTAGTGCAAAGGAATGTCCGTTCCCCCAGGAAGGGGTCCAGGAAAGTGGCTGAGTGTGGCATGAAGCTTACCATGGTAATTACACACCACAACCACAAGGCTATGCCCAGCAAAATCCCTCGTTAGCCACCAGCCAGCTTATTACAAGAGGCCTTTTAGCACTCATTCATATTCGGGAACATTTCCTCCTGGCGGGTCAGGAACAGGCAATCAAGACTTTAGCCAGGCAAGACCAA
>NW_006921853.1:180965-182019 GCF_000298275.1 Orycteropus afer afer
GGGTTTGAACCGCCAGCCTTCTGGTTAGTAGTCAAGTGCCTTAGGCAATATGCCACCAGAGCTCCTAGTAGTCCCTGGAGAAGGCAAACAGTTGTCCTTGGCTTCTCTATGAATGGTGGGAGGTTCAAGGCTGTCCACAGGCATCTCAGAAGAAAGGCTTACAGAGCTACTTCTGGAAAAATCAGCCTCTGAAATGCTATTTAAAAAAAAGAAGAAAAAACCAAACTCACTGTCTTTGAGTCAGCTCCGACTCATGGTAACCTCTCCTTGGGTTTCTGAGGTGGTATCACTATGGAAGTAGATGCCCAACCTTCCTTCTGAGGACTGGCTGGTGGGTTTGAACCACCAGCCTTCTGGTTAGCAGTCAAATGCCTTAGGCACTATGCCACGAGTATGGAACACTTTTATCCTGACACACATGGAGTCACCATGAGTCAGAATTGACTCACCAGCAACTGATTTGGTTTGGCTTTAGGTTGTTTTTTCAAAATGACATTGTTATTGTAATCGTGATCCCTGGTGGCCCAGTTGTGAAGCTCTCAGCTGCTAACCAAAAAGTCAGTGGTTCAAATCCACCAGCTGCTCCATGGCAGAAAGATAGGGTAACCAGCTTCTGTAAAGATCACAGCCTTAGTAATCCTATGGGGCAGTTCTACTCTGTCCTATAGAGTCTCTATGAGTTGGAATTAACTAGGTGGCAATGAGTTTTATTATTGTCATTGTTATTTTAATGATAACCATTATAGTTCACCCTGATATTGTTTTGCAACTACTTGCCAGGGCTCCTGAACACCCTCTGAGCTGTACATACTGACTTGGAGACTTGGCCTCTCCACAAGGATGTCCTAAGAGGCCAGGGAAGGGCACAGTAGTGTCTCTTTCCCTGGAAATTCTTCTCTTCTCTCAGTACCTTTCCACTCTTCCAAATTTCCTCCACCCCCATCCCTAGCTCCTTAGGGCCACGTTTAAACTCTCAGAATCTAGTCTCACCCTCAAATTTTACTGCAGAAACTGGCCTAGAATTGAAATCTGTCCATGGTCAAACAGTGAGTCA
>NW_006921853.1:183304-201096 GCF_000298275.1 Orycteropus afer afer
GAGGCAGTATCACTACGGAAGTAGGATTGCCCAACCTTCCTTCCGAGGAGTGGCTGGTGGGTTTGAACCGCCCGCCTTCTGGTTAACAGTCAAGTGCCTTAAGCACTATGCTACCAGAGCTCCCTCGGAAACCCAAGGAGGGATCGCTATGAGTTGGGTCCGACTCAACGGCACATAAAAACAACAACAATCCATGGACAGTAGCTGGCACTTATTCTTGTTGTTAGTTGCCATCAAGTAGAGTCTGATTCATAACAACCCTACGGACAACACAGCGAAAGGTTGCCCCTTCCCCATACCATCTTCAGGATCACTGGCATGCTTGAGTCCATTATTAATGCCATTGTGTATTTTGAGTGCCTTCCAACACCGGGGACTCATCTTCTAGCACTATTATTGGACAATATTCTGTTGCTAGCCACTGAATTTTCACTGGCTCAACTTCGGAGTAGATCACCAGCACTTTCCTCCTAGTCTGTCTTAGTCGAGAAGCTCTTCTGAAGCCTGTCCAACATGGGTGACTCTTCTCTGGTATTTGAAATACTGGAGACATAGCTTTCAGCATCAGTCCAACATACAAGTCAGTACAGTATGACAACCTGACAGATGAGTGGTGGAGCTGGCACTAGCACCCAATAAAGTTCATCATCATCGTTAACATTAGCAAAAGGCAGTGAAATCCTTGGGAGCTGTCTTTAGCCCTTCCTAGTGCTTAGGGACTGCTAGGACATTGAAGGAGCTCAGGGGGCATAAAGTACCTAAGGCATTTGACTGCTAGCCAGAAGGCTGGAGGTTCAAACCCACCAGCCACTATGTGGAAGGAAGACTGAGCAATTTACTTCCTTAAAGATTTACTGCCTTGGAAACACAAAGGGAGTCGCTATGAGCTGGAATCAACTTGATGGCTGTGAGTTGTTGTTGTTGTTGTTTTTTGTTTTGTTTTTTAGGACATTGAAAGGAGCTCTGGTGGTGTAATGGTTAAGGCATTTAACTGCTGACCCAAAGGTCAGTGGCTCAAACCCACCAGCTGCTCCATAGAAGAAAGATAGGGTTTCCGTAAAGATTCACAGGCTTGGAAACCCAATGGGGGTCGCTATGAGTCAGAATCAACTCCACAGCACTGAGTTCGGTTTGAGAACATTAAAGGCCAACAATATTCATCAGAGTAACAGAAAGACTAATGCAAGTGGGAGAGAGAAATGAGTACTTTGGCAGCCTCCCTCTGGTCCAGAAATTATATTCGGCACCACATGTCCACTTTTGCATTTAATCTTAAATAGTATCTGGGCCCCCATTTTACTGATGAAGAAATCAAGCTTCACACAGATGAAGTGACTTGTGGGGTCACCAACTAGTGAATGACAGAGTGTGTGACACGGGGCTCACACTGCATCTTCTCAAAGCTCATGGCAGAGAAGGCCAACAGGACAGATGTGCCATGGAGTCCGTGGGTGCCTGGAAACCCTGGCTGCCTCTGACAGGGACGAAGAGGACACAGTGCGGGAAAGTGAGTGAATAGTGGCAGGAAAATGAATCAGGGTGTGGGGAGGAGCTGCCTGCCATTAATCATCATGAAGAATAGGTCCCAGAGAGCTGCTTTTGGCTCCACGGTGATTAATGACCTTTTTAATTTCCCTGCGCACCATCCCAATTATGCAGGGGACACTGAGGGAGATCTACCCTCTCTGGGGAACCACAGGGCCTGGTTCCAGGGGGAAGGGCTTGGGGAGCTGCAGGCCAGATCCCAGAGGCCAGAGAGACAGTATTGATCTCGAGGGAGGCTTGTTATGGCCATCACTGTCTGCCCTCCAGCTCAGGTGACTAAGAAATAGAATTTTTTTTTTTCAAACTCAACAAAATTTGTTTTGTTTTGAGTTCCCATTCTTTCAGGATGACAGGATGAAAAGCTCGTTTCTCAGCTGCATCTAGGTTCTGAGTGTCAGGCGTGGGATGAGAGTCTAAGGCAAATGGATCACTGAGGTTCCTGACCAGGCAAGAACCTTCTGGTTCATTGGGTTGAGCTCTCAGCTGTCAGACCATGAGGGCTGCTGCTCAAAACTCCACATTCTTGGGCACATCCAATGGCTCTCTCTGTTATCCCTGTGCCCCAAGGAGTAACAGGAATCCCTAAAAGGCTGTCTCTGGCCCCCAAATACCACAACTGTCTCCCAGACCTTTCCAAGTTACAGTCCTCCAAACCCATGCGCTGTTCTTAGCAGCGCAGTGCTAGAGTGATCACCTTCCATGCGGGAGACACGGGTTTGAATCCCATCTGAGGCACCTCGTGCACAGCCACCACTCACTGGTCAGTCGGGACTTCTTTGTCGCGATGATGTGAAACACGTTTCAGCAGAGCGCAGACTGAGACAGACTAGCAAGAAAGCCCTGGTGACCCACTTCTGAAAATCAGCCCATGAAGACCCTGTGGATCACCACATGCTGACCCACGGGATCTTGGGGACGGCACAGGACTCGGCCGTGTGTTTTCCTGTTGGTGTCATCATTCTCATGGAGTTACCATGAGTTGGGGCCGACAGTGTCACTGAGAATCAAGATGCAAGGGCCGCCTCTAATTCTTGCCATGCTGTCTGTCATCATGTGTCTCCGCTCCTCATCCCAGCTGAGGGCAGGACGGAGAGCATCCACCACTGCTCCCTGGTCCCCCCACCCAGTTCATGCAGCCAGCCCACTAAGATTCCCCCCAGGAGGTCACGCTTTTGAGCACAAATGCCAGAGATGAGCAGGATATGTCTGCCTGCCATCCTGAGGCGTTAAGCACAGTACTAAGTCTCTCTGTTTTAGTTTTAGGAAGAAGTAAGGTGAAGGAGGAAGAGAAATAAAGAGAGGAGCAAATGGATAATATCTTGGAAATATTATCCTGCCACATACAGAATGCTGTGGAGCGCCTTAGAAGGAGGAATGAGCACACCTATAGGAAAATCAATAAAACTGTTCATGCAGAAAGTCGTATTTCTTCATTATTAAGAGCACAGGGTTCTGAATCCCATAGATCTCAGTTCAGTCCTGGGCCCCTGTTTACTATTGTGTGACTTTGGGCAAGTGGCTTAATCTCTCCAAGCCTCAATGCTCTCATCTGTAAAACGGGGAGGAGCAAGCCTGTCATTTGGATGGCTGGGGGATCAACAGGAATGGTCCATGTGGAAGGCTTTGCAAACTGCTATGTTCTTCTCATGAGACGAAGACCAGGTAGAGCTTAATTAGTTGAAGATGAAAGGACAGAGAGTGGGTAACTGGATGAGAGAGTGGGTAACTGGACGACAACACATAACTACAATTTGAGAAAGGAAAACCCAGAGGCAATAAAGAGGTGGGGCTCCCTCCTGAGTGCCCCTCCTTCAGCAAAAGAAATCACAGAGGCAAAATAAAGTTAAAAGATTTGGAGTACATAAAGGAAGAGTGACTACTGGCCTTGAAATGTTAGCCCAATACCTGTGGGCAGAGCAGGGTCAGGAGGAAGCAAAAGGAGCCAACAGTAGTAGTGAGGAAGAAATTTCAAAATCATGAAGATGATATCATGGCCAAAAAGAAGTATCTGAAGAGGAGGAACAATGACAAAGACTGCTGGTCTCTCTTTCTCACTCACTCATGTGTGTGTGTGTGCACACACACATGCAGACACACACTCACTCACAAATGCTCACAAGGATGAGTTAAACCCATCTTTCTTCCTCAAAGTTTCTCACCAACACATGGGACAAGGTCTGGGCTGACTGAGCAGAACTTCAAGTCAGAGATCAGTTGGAGCAGCGTCCCTTACACTTGAAAGTGCACACAAATCATCTAAGAATCTTGTCCGTGTTCTCATCCTGAGTCAGCTGCTCTGGGTGCAACAGGAGACTGCAAGTCTAATTGGCTCCCACGTGGTATCAGTTTTGCTGGACAGTGGGCTGCACTTTGAGTGGTTTGTTGTTGTTGTTATGTGCCATCAAGTTGGACCCAACTCATAGAGACCCCTCCTTGGGTTGCTGAGGCAGTATCACTATGGAAGTAGATTGCTCAGCCTTCTTTCCGAGGAGTGGCTGGTGGGTTTGAACTGCCAGTCTTCTGGTGAGCAGTCAAGTGCTTTAGGCACTATGCTACCAGAGCTCCTTGAGTAGAGGGAGACTAAATGATTTCTCAATGTGATGGCATCACCCCAGGAATTTAAGGGGCCCCCATTCACTCTGCTTTCTGGGGAATAAATTCCCACTCCTTTCCCTCAATTATCTCTTGGTAACGTGGATATACCAAGACCCTCCACTTTGTAATAACTTATTAAGGGAGAGAAATCAGGAAGTTCATTCTGTAATTTAAGGAGTTGTCTTGGCTTCTGTGTGCAAAAGTTTACATACCTCCAGGCTTGCGATAGGGCAAGCTGTCGTCCCTTCTTCCTCCTCTTTCTGGAGGCCTCAGCAAGATGGTCAGGGAGGAGCCATTCTCTCTTTCTCATGTGCTCCCTGGTTTTCTGTCTTCCCCAGTCAACACACACACTCACAGATACATACACACAGACACACGCTAACACACATATTGCCACAGTGGATGTGACTAAACCTATTTTACAAAGTAAAATAAAAGTCAAGTTCCTTATCACATCCTCCGATGCCCTGAAAGATCGAGAATCTGCAGCTGTGGACTACCTCTTCTTGGATCTCTTTTTCTCCTTCCCAACATTCCAGCCACATTAACCTCCTTTTTCCTCTCAGGTGGTAGTTCTCAACCCTTGTGGCACTTTAAAATTGCCTGGGAGCTTTGAAAGTATGTCTGTGTCCAGGCCAAACCCCAGATCAATGAGATCACGGTTTCTTGGGGAAGGAAACCAGGCATCAGTAAATTGTAAAGCTCCCCAGTGTGCAGCCAAGGTTGAGAATCACTGCTCTGAAGTTCAAGACCTTCCTACCCTCAATGTCTTGTCTTTCTTCTCTATCTTTGTGTGCTGTTCTGTCTTATCTTTCAGATCTCCAATGACTCTTCTTCAGTGAAATCTTCCGTGGACACTTTTCATTATATTTATTTGTGTTGGTTTATTTTCTGTTCCCTTCACTAAAATGCTAATCTCATAGAGCCAAGAATCATGTCTAGTATTATTTCCCACCATATCCAACACCCAGCACAGGGCTTGGCCCATTGTAGTCATAGCAAATAGTTGATAAATGAATGAATGGTCATATACACCTTACAGAGCAGTTCCATGTAATATGACCAGTGGTGGTGACTTAGTGTAACTCACTTGTTCTCTAGAGTAACCCTAAGTGAGGAAACCACAAAGGCTTAGGCCTTCAGAAAGACAGTGTCCACATGACTGTGATGTGAGTGTCCTCTTTCCCTGGGCCCCTCTTCTAAGCCTCCCAGCTTGGTGACCCCACTCCACTCTCCCAGGAAACCACATCCCTTCAAATAGGAGGGAAGAGACTCTGCCTCTCACTGGTTTCACTTTCTTGTATCTTGCACATTTGGGAACTTAATCAGGCACTATGGTCAACTAAAGGTTTGCTTCTGCCAAATTTGCTAGCTCCAAATGAAAAGAGATGGTACTTGATCCAAAGAGGAAAAAAGGTTGTGGGCACTTCATTTCTAATTGGGTCTCCCCACCAGCAGTGGATGGTCTCCCCTAACTCCTAGAAGCAAATACCCTTATCAAAACAAATACTAACTCCTCCCAAAAGCAAAGCAGTCTAGTCTTATATAAGAGAATTGTATCTCTTTTGTTAATAAAAATCTGGCTTCTTCTTTCATTAAGCAGTGACCCCATCATTATTATCCTAAGGAACATTTGCCTTCTCCTGAGCCAGGCTTACATGACCAGAATCACAAAATCAGGTGTGAGTTGCTCTTTCTTAACCTTCCAGAGGAGAAGGTGTCACATCCTCAAATCTCCCACTTGTAGCTTCTCTAGTGGTGTAGTGGATAAGGCAGTTGGCTGCTAATTAGAAGGTCAGCAGTTCAAACCCACCAGCTGCTCCACAGAAGGAAGATGGGGTAGTCTGCTTCTATAAAGATTTACAGCCTCGGAAACCCAATGGGGGTTGTTATGAATCGGAGTAGACTCAATGGCAGTGAGGTTTTTTTTTGTTTGTTTTTTTGGTAGCTTCTCTGTTCATCCCATCAATCTGTCTGTCTTCTTGAATCTTTCATTCCTTTCCTTTTCCCAACAGGAAAGATAGCATGCCCCTTTGAGACACTCCCAACAGAAATGACTGGCTCACGAATAAACTCATTTTCCGATCGTGAGCTCATAGCCAAAATGTCCCAGGTAGGTACCTGACTCATCATAGATCCTCAATTGAAAAAGTGATAGCTATTTTCCTTATTACTGCTACTGCTGCTGCTGTCCATGTGTCATACTGTGATGGCTTTTTCTCACTCTGATGCTGGAACCTATGCCACCAGTATTTCAAATACCAGCACGGTCACCCGTGGTGATCAGGTTTCAGTGGAGACAGACTAGGATGAAAGGCCTAGCTGTCTACTTCTGAAGATTAGCCGATTAAAACTGTATGGATCACACAGAATGTTGCCAGTATAGTGCTAGAATCTGAGCCCCCTAGATTGGACAGCATTCAAAATACCCAGGAGTTGCAATAATGGACTGGAGCATAACACGATTGTGAAGATAGGGCAGGCGATGCTTCGTTCTGTTGTACATGGGATTGGCCTGAGCAGGAACCCACTAAGTCCAACCACTACTGCTGCTGCTGCTATTGCAGCGGTAGCTGCTGCTCCTTCTCCCCTTCTATGACTTGCAACCCTAGCACTTAGCAAAAGACAGTATGTGTTAGTCATTTGATGAGTGCTTGTTAGATTGATAAAGGAATAAAGGATAAAGCTGGGATATCGCTTAAGATTAGGTTGTGGCACCCCCACATTTCACTGATGGAGATACTGAGTCATTGCTCAGATATCAGGGCATCTTAGGCAATCTACTTCCGTACTGATATAACCTTGGAAACCCCAGAAGGGGTTGCTATGAGTCAGGTCCGACTTGATGGCACATAACAACAACAATAACAACAACAACTAAACTACATTCACAAAAGTCAAAGCCCTGACAATTAGCTGATGATTTCCCTGCAGCATGCCCACTGTGTCTGCCGAAGCCGAGGGATGCAGACATTCAAGTCGCCTACTGCCTGGGAGGATATTTGCACAAGACACCATGGCACACAGTCTTTGAAGTAGCGCTCTGGGATATGTTTGCAGAAATCAAATTGCTAGTATGGATATCAAAGTGCTGAATCAGGACTTGATATAGCCCAAAGGATTGACTCTCTGAAGATGTCATCTTTTTGAGAATAAAGGTAAGGGACACTCACATTCAAAATTCTAAGCACACTTGTTCAAGAAGGGGAAGGGTCGTTCGATTATTGCTTGAGTGAAAAACAAGTGAAGTTTACATTGGAATGAGCTCATGGAAAAAGCTATTCTTTCCTGACTGAAAAATAAAATAAATGTTTGGCATATGCAGAGCACTGGCTCTACTTGCCCTCAAACATGGTGACCATCTCCTGATTTTTATTCTGGCTTCAAAAAGAAGGCAATATCAAACCAACAGGGAAAATAAATGATTGCTGCTATCAACTGAGGGCTTACTCTGTGCCAAGTACTGTGCCAAACTCACCATACTGATTATCTCAATTGCATGAACTTCTTTATCTGTTAAGTGAGGTTCATTCAAGAGGGAAATGAAAGCTAAACTGGGCCTGAATGCCACGTGGGCCTGACTCCAAGAAGCCACGCTCTAAGCAGCTTCCTCCTCTCTTACAGAGAAAAGACCATTTTTTCAAAGCACTGACTTATGGAGGTGGTGACCACTGAGCCCTGGCTTACTGCATCAAGTGGCCATTTCATCAAATGAGCCTTATTCAGCAGCTCGAGCAGGAAAAACCAAATAAATGAAAACCTGGAAAGTAATCTTTTTTTTTTTTCCTTAAATGGCCCAAGAATCTTTTGACTCCCCAAAGTGGTCTATTGTTGAACAAAACAGTGTAAATGAAAAAAAAGAAAAAAAAACCTTTCCAGAAAAAATTCAAGGTTAAATAAGCAGAGATTTAAAAGTTCCTAGGGCTCAATAGGGAGCTCTGGTAGTGGAGGGGTTCAGGCATTTGGCTGCTAAACAAAAGGTCAGTGGTTTGACCCACCCACCTCTCTGCGGATGAAAGATGAGGCCGTCTGCTTCCATAAAGATTTACAGCCTTGGGAATCCAATGGGGGTTGCTATGAGTCAGAATCGACTCATAGTGAGTCGATGAGGCAGTGAATTTGTTGGTTTGTTAGAAACCTCAATATGAAAACCAAATAAATAAGCAAATAATTTTATGTATCTACTAGAGATTGGTGGCGTAGGGCCTAAGGCACTTGACTGGTAACCAGAAGGTTGGCAGTTCGAACCCTCCAGACACTCCCCAGAAGGAAGGTTGGGCAATCTACTTCTGTAGTGATACTGCCTTGGAAACCCAAGGAGGGGTCGCTATGAGTTATAGATGACTCTATGGCACATAACAACAATAATAAACTAGAGATTTACATTTCTAATTAATTCAACAAACATTTATTAATTTTCATCTTCTAGGCCTACTATGAGTTGGGTCCGACTCAACAGCACGTAACAACAACAGGCCTACTCTAGGTATTTGGGATTCATTTGTGAATAAAACAGACAGAAATCCCTGTCCTTTGAGTTGTGGTATTGGCAAAGAATACTGAAAGTACCATGGACTGCCTGAAGAACGAACAAATCTGTCCTGGAAGAAAGCATAGCTGAGTGGTCCTTAGAAGTGAGAATGGTCAGACTTTGTCTCACCTACTTTGGTCATGTTGTCAGAAGTGACCACTCCCTGGAGAAGGATATCATGCTTTGTATAGTGGAGGGTCAGTGAAAAGGTGCAGGCCCTCAATCAGATGGGCTGACGCAGAGGCTGCAATGATGGGCTCAGGTATAGCAAGCATTGTGAGGCTGGTGCCGGACTGGCCAGCGTTTCTTTCTGTTACACATAAGACTGCTCTAAGTCAGAGCCCACTCGATGGCACCTAACAACAACAACTACGGAAGCTTACACTCAAGCCGTGGGTGTAGACAATAAAAACAAATAAATATAACTACATTATATACTATGATAAAAGATGATGTGTGGTACAGAGTACAACCGAGTAGGGTGCAAGGAGGAAAAGGAGTGCTGGGGAGGGGGGCCTATGTGAGTAAATTTTTGAAGGAGGTGAGGGAGTAAATTGTGCAGCTATCTGGGAAAAGAATATTCTAAGCAGAGGAAACAGCAAGTGAAAAGGCCCTGAGGCAGGAACATGGCTGGACAACATGAAGCCAGGACACTGTTGTCATTGGAACTGAGTAAACAAGGCAAAGGACAGAGGATGGACCCCAATAGGTAGCGAGGACAAAATCATGCAGGGCCTTAGAAGGACACTGTGAGCACTCTGGCTTTCACTCTAAGAGGAATGGGGAGCCATGAGCAGAGGAAGAGATCACAGTGTGACTTATCAACAATTCAGTAGGGAGACCAGGTAGAAGACCACACAGGTGAGGGGTGATGGTGACTGGAACACAGTGTTGGCTGTGGATGTGGTGAGACGTGGTCAGTCTCTGCATAGATATTGCAGGTAGAGCCAGCAGAGTTGCTGATGGTATGTAGGTGAGTCTCAAAGAGAGAGGTCAAGAATTCCTCAGGGTTGCCTGGAATTGAACTCACTCACTCCCATGGCTTCCAGTCAAACAACAGACAGGCATATAGGGTAAACATTTATACCAGGTAGATACTCCTTAGAACGATCACTCGTGGGAGAACAGAAGGGCAGTATTTGCACAGGGAAAGCTCAGGGGGCAGGAATGCATAGGAAAGGACACAGGAAGAGGTAACCACAGGGAGGAAGTGGGCAGAGAGCTGTTACATTGTGCAGAAGTGCAATCAATGTCATGAAACAAAATGTGTATGAACTGCAGTATGGAAAATGAATTTGCTCTGTAAACATTCACCCAAATCACAATAAAAATTTAAAACAATAATAATTTCTCAGGATTACAATGAATGTAACAAAATAAAATATCTATAAATTGTATGGAATACTAATTTGCTCTGTAAATTTTCACCAAAATCACAATAAATAATTTTTTTTAAAAAAATTTCTTGAAGTTTTGGCCTGAAATACTGAAAAAATTGATTGCCAACAACTGAGATGAGGATGACCTCAGGTCAAGAAGTTTTAGGAGGAAAGTCAGGAGTTCTGTTTTGGACTTGTTATGCTGATTCTGTTTGACATCTAACTGGAGAGCATTTGTATATATCAGCTTGCATTCAGGATTAGAGTCTGAACACTCCAGGATTGCAGGGCTCTCCTTTCTCTTTTTGTCTACCCTGTGGCTTTAAATAAGGAACTCTGATGATGCAATATTTAAAGAACTTGGCAGCTAACCAAAAGGTTGGTGGTTTGAACCCATGAGCCACTCCTCAGGAGGAAGATGAGACAGTCTGCTTTCATGAAAATTTATAGCGTTGGAAACCCTATTGGGCAGTTTTACTTTGTCCTACAGGGTCGCTATGAGTTGAAATCTCCTCGATGGCAGTGGGTTTGGGGTTTTTTTGGTTCATGCCTGTGGTGAATTGCTTAATGTGGCCCTTCTAGCTATTGTCCTCCGTTTTGTGATGCATTGTAAATCTTATTATCCATGCCTACTTGGGGTGGTGTGGTGGTTAAGATCGGGTGTCAACTTGGCTGAGCAGCTCTGTGGTAGGATTTACCATGAGCAACTGAGTAGCTGCTCATTGTTAAAGCCATCCACTTGGGTTATTTCTGTTGGACCAACACAGGTGGAATGTATCTCGAGTCCTGCCTTGCTGGAGGGTATAACTCAAATCACCACCCTTAGCTTCCTTGAGGGTATACCTACGAATCTCCTGGGAAGGTTCGCCCTCCCCTTGCTCCGATCTGTGTTTTGTCTCATCCTCATCTCACCCCTGGATTTGGGACAGCAGCTGTCATCTGATCTGCTGATTGAGGTTCATCAAACCCCGAGAATTGGGAGGATCCTCTAGACCCACTCATGGACCTGGGACTCACCAGCCTGCCAGCCTCTACCACCACTACGTGAGATGATCCCTTGGGTGTCTGTGAGTTCTGTGAGGTGTTACAACGAAATACAGCACCCTAAGACAGGGGAGATTACTGAGAGGAGGGGGAGTTAATGTCTGAAATGATGGAGTGGCATGGTAGTTTGGGCATTTGGGATATCTCTAACCTCCACCTCGTGGGGACCGACCTTGTGCTGGTCTTCCTAAGAGAAACTGTTCAAGCAATGCCAAAATCCATAGTTCTAGCTCAGACTGCTTGTCTGACTCTAGATTCATATACTCAGTGGTGAGACAGACACTTCCACTTGGATGCCATCTGAAATTGAGGGTGGTTTCAATGGAGACCTTGGTTTTTTCGCCTCACACCTACTCAGTTCCTCACCTTCCCCACCTTGTGAAATGGCTTCACCATCCCTCCAGGTTTCTCAACTTCAGAATCACCCTCTACTCTCTTCTCTCACCCTTCAGATCCAATCCATCAACAATCTACTCAATTCTACCTCCAACAACATATACCCCAAAATTGTCCAATAGCTTTCTCTATCACTACTGTACCTACCTAGCATAACCTGCTACCATCTATCATGTAGAATATAGCAACGCTGATCCTTCGTCATGGCAGCCCCAGGTGCAACAGCACAAAATGTTGGCCAGTCTTGTACCACCTTCACAACCATTGGTATGTTTGAGTTCACTGCTGTTGTCATTGTGTCAATCCATTTCATTAAAGGTTTCTTTTGCCTTTGCTGTCCTCCACTTTACAAAACATGATGCACTTCTCCAGCCATTAGTTCTCATAGCTGACAAGTCCAAAGCAAGTGTGTTATAGTCTCAAACAATATTCTGCGATCCACAGGGTTTCCATTGGCTTATATCTGGAAGAAGATCACCAGGTCTTTCTCCCTAGTCTGCCTTAGTCTGCATGTTGTTGTTGTTGTTATGTGCCATCGAGTCGGCCCCAACTCATAGCGACCCCTCCTTGGGTTTCCAAGGCAGTATCACTACAAAAGTAGGATTGCCCAACCTTCCTTCCCAGGAGTGGCTAGTGGGTTTGAACCGTCAGCCTTCTGGTTAGCAGGCAAGTGACTTAGCCACTATGCTACCAGAGCTCCCACTGAAATCTATCCACCATAAGTGAACCTGCTTGTATTTGACATACTAATGGTATAACTTCCAGCATGACAGCAACACACTAACTGCCACAGTACTGACAGACAGGGTGAAATAATGCAGCAGCGTCCTGTTTTATCTATTTTTTTTTTAATCTCTATTGCCCAGTGGGGGTTGCTATGAGTTGGAATTGACTCAATGGCAGTGAATTTGGTTTGGTTATTGCCCAACTACAACGTGTTCTTCCTACAATCACCACTGTGATTTTATAGAAACACAAATCAAATCCTGCACCCTGTCCTCATTCATAAAACCCTTCTCTGGCTCTCTGTGGACTTAAAACATGTCCAGTCCCCTTACCATGGTCTGAAAAACCTAATGTGACCATGGCTTTGCCTACCTCCCAGCCTAAACCCATGTCACACACACACACACACACACACACACACACACACACACACACAAACACCACTACCACCCCGCAGCTATGATTCAGATACACTGGGGTTCTTTCTGTTCCTCAGATTCTCTGAGCCCCATCCTGTCTTTGACCTTCTCCTCTGCTGTGCCCTCACCCAGCAGTGTTCTACTCACAGACCTCTGATGAGCTTGCTCCTTCTCATTGTTTAGGTCTTAGATCAACGTCATCTTCTCAGAATAACTTGTTCTAGTCCATCCAATGCTATCCACCCCCCACCAGTGATCTCTCACATCATTTCTTTCACAGAACTTCTCACTATCTATAATGTGTCCATTTATTTTTAAATCAGCATGTCTATTGTCAGTCCCCCTTGTAAAGGTTACCTCAGTTCTTAAACAGTGCTTGGCACATAGTAGATGCTGTTGAATAAATCAACTTTTCTTTAAATTGTGATACATTGGGCACATATTTAGAAAATTAAAGACTTAGTCAAATCATGCATGTGTTAAATAAAGAGTTCTTCTTCAAATTGCAAGTTCAAGTGACAGGATCATATTCTAGACTATATTCCCTCCAATTCTTTAATTAAAGAAACTAGACAACTATTCCATAAGAATTATAGTACTGACTAGGTGCAGCTACCTAATTACAGACCAGGGCCAGGAAGGCTGTGTTCAAAAGTGTGACCTTAACAAGTCTTTCTAAGTTTGTGTCAAAAACACAGTCTTTAAAGTAATGACAAACATCACTGGAGTCAACAGAGCAGACGCCTAACAAATTGTTCAGTCTAACTTTGTATTTTGAGACAATTGTAGATTTACATGCAGTTGTAATAACATGGAGAAATCTCATTTACCTTTTTCCCAGTTTACTCCACTGTTAACGTATTTCAAAGCTCTAGGACAATACCACAACCAGTATATTGATATTCATACAATTCACTTCCTCAACAAATTTTAAAATAAGGACTAGTTCTTTGACTACTCCTGCCTCCCACTGCAATACTGCTCCCAACCTCCAGTGTCTCTCCCCCATTGTCAGATACCCTGCACATGTTATAACCTTTTAAGGCCTTGCTCTGAGTTCACAGCTGTGGACAAGGAATTGTGATCAAGAGTTACCTGATTCACAAATAATTGCATGGTAAGACTACTGAAGTCAAAACACATTTAAACATATGAAAATATGCATAAATCTATTACTACAAAGTGGCATGTATAGGAAAACAACAGTGGAATGCTATTTTTCACAAGTCAGATGAACACAAATAAAGAAAGACTGATCATATCTTGTATAGGGAAACAGGCATTCCGATGTCTTCCTGTTGGAAGCCTTAATTGCTCTTTGGAATTAATCTGGCAATAGCTATTTTAATAAGAACACATAGATCCTTTAACATAGCAATCCCAATTCAAACTAGTTTGCAAGGTTGTTGTTGTTGTTGTTATGTGCTGTCGAGTCGGACCCGACTCATAGTGACCCCTTCTTGGGTTTCCGAGATGGTATCACTACAGAAGTAGATTGCCCAACCTTCCTTCTGAGGAGTGGCTGGTGGGTTTGAACCATCAGCCTTCTGGTTAGCAGTCAATTGCCTTAGGCACTACGCTACCAGAGTTTGCAAGGAGTCGATTCTTATTCATGGAGATCCTGTGTGTGCTCCATAGGTGTTCAATGGCTGATGTTTTTCAGAAGTAAATCACCATAGCATGGACTTCCAGAAGAACAAACAAACCTGTCCTGGAAGAAGTGCAGCTGGAATGCTCCTTGGAAGCGAGAATGGCCAGACTTCATCTCACCTGCTTCAGTCATGTTGTCAGAAGGGACCATTCCCTGGAGAAGGATGTCATGCTTGGTAAAGTGGAGAGTCAGCGAAAAAGGGGAAGACCCTCAACAAGATGGATTGACACAGTGGCTGCAACGATGGGCTCAGGTATAGTGAGTGTTGTGAGGCTGGTGCACGACTGGGCAGTGTTTGGTTCTGTTGTACACAGGGTGGCTATGAGTCGGAGTTGACTTAACAGCACCTAACAACAACAAACAACATATCCATCTTACAGAAATCAAAGCACTGCTTCAGGAATAGGAGTATGTTTATTGAAGCATTGTTTGAGGTGGTGCTTATATACACAAAAACATCCGCAACACTTCCTGAGTAGAATAATGAAAACTCAAGCTATAAAATATTATGCTGCAATTTAAAAGGTTGAGTTGATCTAATCATCTACTTGCAGGAATTTCTGGTGTGATAAGTGGGAAAAAAGCAAGTTCTAGGGTAGTGTATATAATGTGATCCAAGTTTATCAAAAAGTAAAATAAAATCTACAGGTATATATACATATTTATACCTCTTTTATGAGCATTGGGTAAAAAAGAGTTGTGGCAAAATATAAGACAGAGAGTTGTTTTTCTTTTTCTTCCCCCCTCGGGGTTAGGGGAAAACTTGGGATGCAGGAGGGAAGAAATGGTTTACTTCACTAAACATCTTTGAATTGTTTGCTAGTTACATCAAGCATGCTTTCTGAGATTGAAAGGAAATCTTGTAAATTGCAGGGGGTTGGGAGCAAAATGAAATCAAAGGCTGCCTTCAAACCCAGAGGAATGAATGAGGGATGGTGGACTCTCACGCACGGATATTAGCCAGGAGGGAGCAGGAGGAGGGGGGACCCTGTGCTTTGCTCTGAATCCTGAGAACAGCCTGTGCCTACTCAATGGTGCTTTGTGGGCCACGGGACACTAGAAAGACTAAGGCTGAGTCGGTAGGAATTGACGAGGTTGGTGCTGCCTAGCCACCCCGGGAGGAGAGGCCAGCAGCTCCTTCACTGGGCCCTGGTGACTGGTTTCTGTGGGAAGTGGTTGCCTTTCTTGCAGGCAACAGCACAGTTGGCCCAGAGCCCGTGCAATGGCAGCATAGCCTTTGCAGAGAGCGTTTCCATGTACTGCTTTCTGTTGACCTGGCAGTCCCTCAGGTCTGGGCTTTGCTCCCTCAGCACATCAGGTGGGCAAACCAGCAGGGCTGCATCAGCCCCGGGCTGCCTGCTGCCTCTGGCCGGATTACAATAAGAAAAATTTCAAGGCTCTCATGAGAATGAGGGGGAAGAGCAGAATCCCCACCGAGCCCTTTAGGTGGCAACATTCAGGGCGGTGCTGTTTAAATGTCACCACCTACGCAGGCTTGTTGGGCAATCCTACTTCCGTAGTGATACTGCCTCGGAAACCCAAGGAGGGGTCGCTATGAGTCGGGGCCGACTCGACGGCAAACATCAACAACAACAACTGGTAGCATAGTGGCTAAGGCACTTGACTGCTAACCAGAAGGCTGGCGGTTCAAACCCACCAGCCACTCCTCGGAAGGAAGGTTGGGCAATCCTACTTCCGTAGTGATACTGCCTCGGAAACCCAAGGAGGGGTCGCTATGAGTCGGGGCCGACTCGACGGCAAACATCAACAACAACAACAACGCAGGCTTGATGACCAAGCCTCTTCATAAAAGCCACACCCAGGGCTTTCAGAGGCTCAGAGCCATGCCAGGAAGACCTGTTTCCCAAGGTTACTAAATAGTACTCGTTTAGCACTGCAAGCATGACCCCCTCAATTTGCTCCCACCAAATTCTGCTAAATCAAACGACACCGCCTGGGCAGAAGTGTCTTCTTGCCATCCATATGGCTCCCCTGGAGAGGTCTTCTGCAAAGTCGGGAGCTGCAAACCTTTATATACCTCTTCTGTATAGTGGAGATAATAACTCCCTACCTCACAGGAAGAATGGCACAGTGGTTAAGTGCTAGATTGGTAATACAAAGGTCAGCAGTCAGAACCCACCAGCTTCTCTCCGAGAGAAAGACTTGGCAATCTGCTTGTGTAAAGATTCCCAAAACCAAACTCACTGCCATTGATTCGATTCAGATTCATAGCGACCCCCATTGGGTTTCCGAGGTGGTAAATCTTTACAGAAGTAGATTGTCCCATCTTCCTTCCACAGAGTGGCTGGTGGGTTTGAACTGCCAAACCTCTGATTAGCAGTCAGATGTCTTAGGCACTGCACCTCCAAAGCACCTTCCATAAAGATTACAGCCTTGGAAGCCCTATGAAGCAGTTCTACTCTGTTCCATAGGGTTGCTATATGGGTCAGGACTGACTGGACGGCAGAGGGTTTGAGTTTGATTCCTCATAGGATTATTCTAAGAACAAACTGAATCAACAGAAAGCACTTAGGACTGTGTCTAACATCGAATATATGCTCCATAAATTATTTTATAATAATAATAACTATTACGATGTGATTGCTAATTGATCTTACAAAGCAGCTTGTTTAAGACGAGAAGCACCTGCAGCCCTTACGGCCACAGCATCACAGTGTTGTTTTCAGCTGCCATCACAGGATAAGGGTGGGTTTCCATTGGCTGCTTTTTGGAAATAGATTGCTAGGCCTTCCTTCCTAGTCCACCTTAGACTGGAAGCGCCACTGAAACCTGTTCAGCATCATGTTGTTGTTGTTATGTGCCGTGGAGTCAGACCCGACTCATAGCGACCCCTCCTTGGGTCTCTGAGGCAGGATCACTACGGAAGTAGATTGCCCAACCTTCCTTCCCAGGAGTGGCTGGTGGGTTTGAACCACCAGCCTTCTGGTTAGCAGTCAAGTGCCTTAGGCATAGCAACACAGAAATCTCCACTGAGGAACAGTGGTGGCTGCACGTGAGGTGCACTGGCTCAGAATCAAACCCAGGTCTCCCACGTGGAAGGTGGGAATTCTGCCACTGAACCACTGCTGCCTCAGCATAACAACACTAGCAGCACTTAGTACTCAGTGTCTGCTGTGTGTTATACCTACGGTACCTCTTTTAATCCTCGTGCAACCCTGGAGGTCAGAATGATTACTGTCTTGAATGTTTTCTGAGCATGCACGAATTTAAGTATCGTATCCAAGCCTGCACTGCCAGTAAGGGGCAATGGTGAGCTTCACCCCCAGATCTGGCCAGTGCCAGGTTCTCAGCTCCTCACCACCACTCACAGCTTGGAGCAGTGATTCTCAGACATGGCTTCACCAGAGTGCTTTTCCAAAGCAGACTTTGGCATCATCTCCCACACCTATCGAATCAAAGTCTTTGGAGTAGGCTCAGAAATGTGAATTTTTAACCAGCTCTTTGAATAGTTCTCATGTAGTTAGGCCAATGCTTGAATTCAGGAG
>NW_006921853.1:203516-204792 GCF_000298275.1 Orycteropus afer afer
ATCTAGAAAGGGACAGAATCAGAAGTTTCTTTTTTCTTCAAAAATTCTGGCATCCAGGACCCCAAAATGGCAATGCCAGTAGCCCTCCCAAACTAGAGATCTTATGAGTAGTCTTTCTTCTGTAACCTCTGCTACAATCTTACTAACTTTGTCACTACCAAAAGGCATGCTCCAAGGCTCCTTGTTTCCATCCACACCCTGGCCGCCCTGAACCATGGAGTTCTTTGTTCTGTGTGTCTACATGAGTGTGTGTTTTCTAGTTTAATTTGCTGTCATTTCTTTCAAGCATAAACTTCCCATCAACTCACATAAAAGAGTGTAGCAGAAGGTGAACCACAATAAATGGAAATTGGGCAGCAAGGCTGATAAAAATCCAATCCTGGGATTACTAAGCAATAAAACATACATGTCAGTGGGGTTCATCAAAATTAGATCCCGGGCTTACTGAGCAATAAAATGCAGGTGCCACACTGATCAGTGTGGGATCCTCAGAGTGGTTTGCTGGCAAGGTTTTCCAGACCTCCACGGGGAGGAGACCAGGTAGGAGCTTGGAATATTAACCAAACTACTTTGTTTCATGGATGGAAACAAATCTTATCTCATTAGAAAGGCTTGCTGAGTTGTTGCTATGCTCATTTGAAGCTAATATCCTCAGATTAAGTTCTTAGAATACCTATCACTATTGACCATGTTCACACCCCCACTCCAAGAACCTTTTTTTCCCCCTGAGTTTAATAGTTAAAATTATCTTGTCTACTTCTTTGTTCATTGGCTATCCTCTCCCAAAACGACATATCTGATAGTTCAGGAAACTTGCCTGTCAAGTTAATCTCTTTATGGTTGGTACCCAGATTGGGGAATATGACTTGAGTCAAAGACAAAGTAAGTGTCCAATCAATGTTTGTGGAATGATTGAATTAATGAATGAATGAATGATATCACAGAAAGAGCATTGAGCTTGGAGTTACACTTAAGCCTGGTCTTGAATCTGATAGTCAGTCCCTGTGGGACTTTGGGGAAGTAATTTCATATATCTGAAACAATTTCATTACCCCCAAAATTAAAGTTAGATAATACTTGAGTATCATTTTTAGCAGCTTAGCTATCTTCATCAACTGAGAGCTACTGCAGAATTTGCATTTTTGTGGCATGTAAAAAGAGCTACTCTAGTATAAGTCTGGGGATTAGAGGACACTAGTCTCCCTTTGGCTCTTACCTGCCTCTGTAAAATTATTGAATGTTCTAGAACCAAATTTGAAAACTACTAGACAAGATG
>NW_006921853.1:205307-206723 GCF_000298275.1 Orycteropus afer afer
CGCCAGCCTTCCAGTTAGCAGTCAAGTGCCTTAGGCACTATGGTACCAGAGGTCCCAGTACATAGTTAAACATATTTAACTGTAATGTCAGCTATTATGAAACACCATAAAGAAAACTAAGTCAGAATAAGGAGGTTAACAAGTAATAAATTAAAAAAAAACCTATTGCCATCGAGTTGATTCTGATTCATAGTGACCCTATAGGACAGAGTAGAACTTCCCCATAGGATTTCCAAGGCTGCAAATCTTTATGGAAGCAGACTGCCACATCTTTCTCCCATGGAGCAGCTGATGGGTTCAAATTGCCCGCCTTTTGTTTAACAGGTGAGCACTTAAGCACTGCACCACCAGGGAGACTGGTCCTATTTTGCTTAAAGAGAGGGCTTCTCAGAAGAGGTGACATTTGAACAGAGAACCAAAAGTATCAGGAGTATATCCTGTTAATAGTGATTAGCAGATAAAAGTTCTCCAGGCAAAGGAAACTACAGAGCATGGAGGCAGGAGTGCTCCGTGACACCAGCCTTCTTCTTCACAGAGCTAGGTTCAACACTGTACCTTATGTAATCATCATCCATTATATGATCTGATGTTGTCAGCCAATCAGTTGTAAGGGATTACAGTAGGATGCAACAGCCTTACTCAGGTCACAGCCTCACTCAAGGAGTGTCTCTGGAATGTGGCCTGCATTACTTTTTATCTTACAAGAGATAAAAGGAGAAAAAAATGAGCAGGCCGAGAGGAACCTCAATACCACCAAGAAAGAAGAGCCAGGAGCAGAACACATCCTTTGGATCCAAGGTCTCTGCAGTGAGAACGTCCTAGACCAGGGGAATATTGATGCCAAGACACGTGGAGATCTCCGTGGAATGCTGGGCCCACAGATGTTGGAAGGAGACAGGGCCCTTCCCCCTGAGCCAATGAAGAGACAAAGCCTTCAGAGCTGGTGCCCTGAATTTGGACGGCTAATCTCCTAAACTGTGAGAAAATAAATTTCTCTTTGTTAAACACATACACATACACACACACACACACACACACAAAATACTGTATCTTCTTGATACTGAGAGTTCATCTGGGAACACAGTTTAAGAACCCTTACTTTGCCAGATTTTCATGAGGATTAAATTATATAACTACTGTATAATTAATACAAGGGACTCAAAGAATATTTGCTGAATGAGTGGGGTGGGTTTTACTCAAGGTTTCCCAGATTCCTTAAGCAACAAATAGTTGCTGCACTCCCTTGCTCATCCTTCTACATTATCCCTTTCACCACAACTACTACTTGGCTCTTGAGAAAACCAGGGCAGGAAATAAGTAACTAGGCCAGGGCCCAGGACTAGAGAGGAGCAGCCAGCCTTTGACCTCAACAGTCTGAAGCCAGTGCTCATTGGCTGAACCACTGAGCCATCCTGC
>NW_006921853.1:207443-208085 GCF_000298275.1 Orycteropus afer afer
TTAGGGGTACAATTTCAGTGCTTGCCACAGGGATTATTTTCTGTAAGGGGAGAGAGACAGGTCCCACTTAAGAGGCAGGAAAGTAGGGAAAGTGAGGGATGACAAAGCTGCAGGATCCAGGAAAGGTGAGCAGAGAAGTTTTCAACAGCTAAGATAGATAAACTTGTCTGTTGGTTTGCCATACTGTAGTGGCTTGAGTGTTTCTGTGAGGCTTGAGGCTGTACCACCAGTGTTTCAAATGCCAACAGCGTTACACATAGTGCACAGGTTTCAACACAGCTTACAGACTGACACAGACTGGGAAGAAGGAAGTAGCCACCCGCTTCTCAAAGAATTGGCCAGGGAAAACCTTATGGATAGCAGAGTAACACTGTCTGATACTTTACCGCACAACTTTATGAATAGCTTGGAAATATTGTCTGATACAGGGCAGGTAGATGAGCCCCTTATGTCAGAAGGCACTCAAAATATGACTAGGAAAGAGCTGCCTCATCAGAGTACAGCCAACCTTAATGATATGGATAAAGTAAAGGTTTCAGGACCTCCAACTGCTGATGCGGTATGACTCAAACTGAGGAGAGACAGCTTAAAATATCCATTAATAATAAGAATATGGGAGCTCTGGTAGCATAGTGGCTAAGT
>NW_006921853.1:219392-220787 GCF_000298275.1 Orycteropus afer afer
GTTAGTTTACTAGCCAGCCCACCAGCCCGAAGTCACTGATGCTTATTAGTTAATCACTTAAAGTCAGACAGAACCAGGTTCAAGTTCCAGTCCTGCCATTATTAGCTGTATAACCTTAACCAAGTAATTAATCTCTTTTCTCTCTTTATTTTTTTTAATCTTTAATGTGATAATAATAATAACTGTGGGTACCTTCTAGAGTTATTATAAGCTTTTAATGGGTTAATGCTTATAAATCACTAAACATAGTGTCTGGTACATAGTTATCCTTCAATAACATCTAGTTACATTATGATTAATATTTCCAAGAGTTCAGAAAGCCTGCTTACCTTATTGTTATTGTTGTTGTTATGTGCCATCGAGTCGGACCCAACTCATAGCGACCCCTCCTTGGATTTCTGAGGCAGTATCACTACGAAAGTGGATTGTCCAACCTTCCTTTCAATGAGTGGCTGGTGGGTTTGAACCACCAGCCTTCTGGTTAGCAGTCAAATGCCTTAGGCACTATGTTACCAGAGCTCCTACTTACCTTATTAAGTATTCTATTTTCAGCACCCAGCACAGTGCCTGTCCTACACTAAGTGCCCAACTACTGTTTATTAAGTGACTAAATGAGTAAATGAAACTGAACAAGGAAGGATGAAAGAAGGAAGAGGGGTTGCTCGTGGCTACACCAAGGGGAAGTTACTTTAGACACATCATTTCCTGTAGTTTTGACAATAATCCCATGATATAGAGCTCACTGTATTTTATTTGATAAGAGATAAGTAAAGGGAATAGTCCAAGTCACACAGTCACACAACAGAACCTCTTTTTAAACAACCACACAAGGTGTCCAAAGTTCTTGATAGAAATTCCACTCTGCTAATTCTGCTGCCAGGATCATGGAGCAACAGACTTGGAGGACAGGCCAGTCAGTAGAGAGGTTGGAAATAAGTGGCCCTTGGGATGAAATCTAGCCAATGTTTGGGATTATTTGGTCCACTTAGTGTTTCAAAAAGTGTTAGGCCAACATTTAAAATTTTAGAGATTTAGCATAAAATGTAGGTAATTGGCTACTCTTGAAATAGCAGAAGTTCTCTGAATTCTGGGCCTGCCTTCCTGCTTGGCACCAAGGAGCTGGAGCTGAGACAGGGCGGACCACACTCTCTAGCTTGCCACAGCCCCCTCCCTTGTACCAAGGAAACCATTTCTTGTTCACAATCAAGCAGTCTGTCTCATTACTTCATCTCTCTGTCCATCGTAGGCATCTAAGTTGGCCACCATGAGCCATGATCCAGTTCAACACTTTCAAACTACCAATAGGGACATAGAGGAACAAAGAGGAGAAATAGCTGGGCCACACCCATGTAGTAAGTGATAGAATTTGTCACCTTAATTCTCCTTCTCCAATAC
>NW_006921853.1:221567-225970 GCF_000298275.1 Orycteropus afer afer
TCTAGTCTATTCTCCCAGCAAACGCAGCCATCCTGAACCAGCAAATGCCAAATTATGAGTCAGCCTCAGGGACAAGGTTAGTCAACCTCAGAGAGCCAGGGAGGGAACAGTAGTGAAAGAGAATGAAACCTGGAGCTGAAACAAGGATATGGGTTTCTCCTGTGGTCTCCAATGTCACCTCACTCTATGCAGGCTCTGCCAGAGTTGCACCAGAATTATCAGCTAGTAAGAAGCCTCAGGTGTAGGCCACCTCTCCAGGGTGTGAGTGAGTGTGTGTATGTGTGTGCGCACATGACAGCTCTGAAGCACAGTATGATTTCTCTCAGGCACAATCAATCCTTATACTGCTACACAAACACCCTCATATCCAATAACCCTCCCGTCTGCGAAAGACCAATATAGGGGAAAGTGATTTGTTTATGCTACTGAGAGCAAGTAGAAAACATTATATATTGTTGTCTTTGGGAAAAGGGAACAACAAATAGGATTTGCGAATTGAAAGTCAGTGATTTGATTACACTGGTGATGCCCATAGTACAATAAGTACAAATTCAATTATCTCCAGAGACTCATTTTCCTGGTGTTGTGTTTATACTTAAACTGATACTGTGAGTGAGGAGAGGGAGGCCTCCTTCTGCGTTATTTATTCTTTCTGATCTGTGTGCTTGGGATGCATCTAGGTCTATGGATGAGGCCCAAACTCTGCAGCAGTGGCTGGGCCCTGCTGCCTTCTCCAGCCTCATCCAAAGACAGTACTCCTTCCATTACCCCCTGTAAGCCACACTATAGTTATACTAGCCACCTCCCAGATTCCCGGATGCTCCAAGCTCACTCCTATCTCAGGGCTTCTGCACACGCTGTTTCCTTTCCCTGGAATGATCCCACTATCCACGCAGATCTAAAGAGAATTGACACTTGAATTCAGGTCAAATGATAACCCGTAACTCCATCCTCAAGTTTCCAGGCTGAGGTAGTCACTCCTTTCCTTTCCCTTCTTGGTGATTTTTGGATATCTCAATCATAGCACTTGCCCCATTCTATTGAAATCATCCATTTCTGTGCTGTCACCTGCACTCGATGTAAGCATCTCTAGAGTAGGAAGACAGTTTGCTTTTCTGTATCCCCAGCATCCAGTACAGAGCACAGGTACACATATAAGCATCCAATAAATGCCTGTTGAACTGATGAGCTAATAGATGACTTAATAAAGTCTCAGACCCCCTGTATCAGTTTGCTAGTCTGTTGAGGAAAGGTTCTAACAAAGGTATCAAGGTGGGGCATTTGGAAGTCCCTCTTCTAAAAATCAAATGCCCCACCTCTCTTTTATAAAGCAGGTCTGGACCCTGCCAGAGCAATGTATATGCAGTCTAGAGATAGAGGTGGAGTCCTAAATGGGTGAAATTCTAGAAGATGGGAGCAGAGGGTACACTCCGAGACAGCCCTAAACCAGGAAAGCCAGAGGCATGAGCTCTTACAGGCCATGAAGGGAAGAAATTGGCAGCACTGCTGTTCATCACGTTACCAAACCTGTGTGGCTCCATACCAGGGGACTGTCCCCAACACCAAGGTTCTCTAGTTAGTCCTTCCCAACTCTGCTAGGAGGAGGTGATGAAAGAGGAGGGAATCAATCAGAGAAAGAACAGAGGTAAGGTAGCCAAATGGGAGAAAAGATGGGCAAGTGGAGCTCTGGGCATAATTCCAGTTATCAAGTCTATCAAGAATATGTTCACTCCTAGCAAAAGAAAACTTAACTAATAGTGGTTTAAGCAAGTAAAGGCTTAATTGACAAGAAGCCCAGTGAGTACTTGAGGGCTCATGCCACCACTCAAGCTTGGCACTGAAGACTCACTCTCCTGTCTTGCTGTTCTGCCATTCTTGGCACTGGGCTCTTTCATGCCCACAACATGGCAACCGTTCCTCTTGGCATCACATCTCCATCACAAGGACAAAAACCCAAGGGTGTTTGGTCAAATATGTTTCTTTCCACTGGGCAATGAAATGCTTTGTCAGAAGCCTCACTCAGTAGAACTCCACATATGTACATTGACTACCATTGCTTTATATGGTGATCCCTAACCAGAGAGTGACTAGGGAGTTCAAGGTCTTTGCCTGAGTCAAGGAAAGCACATGAGGATGGGTGGGAATGCTGTGGCCACGTCAAATATCTTTATGTTTTGGAGGCATGAACCTCTTCATACCTACTCATTCCCTTCAATATTAAACTTTCAGCAAGAGTCAAAATTCTTGGACATGGATGAGCGGAGTTGGTGAAGAGTTAAACATCAAAATCAAGGAACCAAATACAACAGTAAGGTCAAAGATCTATAGCAAAGTTATAAGCAGAGACGGAGCAGCTACCCCCAGCTGTGAAAGCCCACTGTGCTTCCTGATGCATGAGACAACAGTTCAGGGATAATGAGTGAAAAGCAAAGTATCTTGTTTTTCATTCAGCTAAAATTTTTTAGTACCTTCCATGTGCCATTCAACATGTTAAGAGCTGAGGCTGCAGCAAAGAATAAAACAGACAAAGTCTCTGTCTTCATGGATTTTGTGGTCTCAGTAGAGCAATGGGCAAAGGACAGCCTGTGTCAAATCCAGTTTTTATAAATAATGTTTCATGGGAAAACAATCACATATGTTCATTTACATATTGTCTATGAATGTTTTCTAGTACAAGGGCTAATTGAGTCATTATGACAGACACCATGTGGTCTGCAAAGTTGAAAAGATCTACCACGTCGACCATTACAGAAAAAGCGTGCTGGCTTCTGGTCTAGTTGAGAAGATGGGCCAAGACATTAACTACCCAAATCATTCCTGAGTGTGATATTTCTATAAAGGAAATAGAGGGTGATGTAATGAAGAGAAATGAGGGAGAGGCTGGCTGCCATAGATAGGAAGGTCAAGAGAATCTCTCTTAAGAAATGATATTTTGACCGCGATGAGTGGTATAAGAAGGAGATGGGTGTCCTAGGAGAAGGTTCAAACAGAGCAGCAAAGACAGGTGCCCTAAGCAAGGAAAGAGCTCGGCAGGCCTCAATGGAGAGAGGGTGCCAGCTGGATGATGGGGAAAGGACCTTAGATGGGCTCTGAGATGCAGACAATTTCTCAACCATGGGGAAGGAGGTTGGGTTTCATTCCTACTTCAATGAGAAATCCTTGAAATATTTAAAATAGAGAACTGATCCGACTAGTGTAGCTTCAGTACATAGAATGTACTGTCTGGGGCAAAAATGAAAGAAAATCAAATTGCCTAAATCCAGGTGTAGGAGGTGGGTCATAGGGAGCAGGGGTAGAGAATACAATATCCCAGAAAAGACAATATTGTCAGACCCTCTCACAGGAATGTCATGTAGCTGAGTTCCAGCCAATTAAATGTGAACTCCAACACTGTAACCCCTATTAGGCCCGGCCCATCAAACCCTCTTATCATTATCCTCATGGTAGGTGAGCAAGATGGTTTAGGAAGCTGTGTCCTGATGAGGATGGGGCCACAGCTAGAAGACCAGAACCCAAATCAGCATTTGGGCTTGGAGAAGAGTTGCCGCACCTACCAGGAGCATCCGTTTTGGACTTGAAAGAGGAAGCAATAAAGAGATTAGTCATTATGCATGCTTGAGTTTACTTTTCAGAGCAGCTAGCATTACGGTGACTACAGTAACTGATGGCTTAGACGAGGGTGGTGGCTATGAACTTGATGGCCCAGGAAGCATGGGTGTGTCAGGTTGACTTCTAGTCCTGGGTAAGGGTGAACAGTTCTCTTATCCTCTGCAACCTTACTTGGGAGCTAACCACTGTTCACACTTCACTGGCTCTTTCTTGGCTCAGCTAATCCTCCCCAACACCTTCTCATCCCTGGTGCTTCTGACTTTGTGCTCCCCAGAACTGGCCTGTTCCCCAGGGGCAGGTTGTTTGATTCCAGTTGCCTGGGCAGCTCTAACTCATGCATAATTATGTTCCACACCCCATGTTTTATTTCTTGGGTTTTCAATCCTCTCATAAAAAATGCATGCTGGATGAAAGGTTTTACATACCAAGCAGGCCAGAGATTTAGGGTAGCCAGCTTAGTGGTTCAAAAATGTTGCTTTTCCTTTATATATATATATTACAATTGCTCTGAAAGAAATCCCTATTGCTTGATATTAACAAACGTAACCACTGAAGCAGATACACATACCCCAAAACACCAGGAGAATTAATTACCTGTAGTTAGATCCATTTCATTCTTTCCTTTTTTTATTCTTTCCAAAGCAATGCTGAAAAGATGAGAGCTTGTCTGCAGTCAGCCACTGAGCCTCAAGCCTTCTATTTTTGTAATGGGGCCCACTAGGCAATGGAGTTGACAAGAAACCTTCACAAGGGAGACCCCTGGGCATACCCTTCTGGCCAGACATGTCCTAGAG
>NW_006921853.1:227060-241362 GCF_000298275.1 Orycteropus afer afer
TCCAGGGGCTGGGTGAAAGCCCCTCAACCTTGAGGTCCAGCTCTGCCTCCTGCTCCCAGCCCACTGGTGCTAGAGGCGTTTCTTCACTCAGACAGCTGCTGGCTGCTGAGGCTGACAAGCTCAAGGTTGACAAGTAAAAAGGCACAGTCCCAATGTTATCAAACCATACAGCAGGCCAGTAATTCAAGTCTATTGCAAGTCCCAAGGTTGGCAGAGGATGCCAGGCTGCTGAGCAATGACACGGCTACAAGAAGGGTTCAAGCATGCCATAAACTAGAGACCATTCCCAAAGCTTCTGCTTATATATGGGAAGCAGACCACATACCCAAAGACAGCTATTCAGCTGCTCACAGTAGATTCCACCATGGAGTTGATTACCAGTCTCATCATGGGGAATACTACATCCAGCTGCCCAGCCACTCAAACAGGCCTAGCCAAGTTGACACAAAAACATGACCACAAAAGCCTCAAGACCAGAACTAGATGGTGCCTGGCTACCAATGCCAACCACTCAGGAAAGGATCAAACCTGGAGATCTTGGATAGAGTGGGAGGAAAAATGTGGAAAAAAATCCAAAAACTCAATAATGACCAGAATTACTGGTCAGATGAAATCTGATGAGACCTCCAACACATTCTGCACCTGAAATAAAATGCACCTCCAGGGGCTGGCTGTCAGCCCAATAGTTAACAAGATGTACACGCAGATCACTCAACCCAAGATGATGCACCCACATTCTCTATGGTAATACTAGAGCAATAGACCATGGGGCACCAGGACCAACATTCAAATTGAGGAAATGCAAGATAAACAGGAGTGCATAAATATGAGGGGCACAGGGGGAGAGTAATTGGATACGGAGGGGAGGAGACTGGGCTAGGGTTGGACATGGTAAATGGGGAGTGAAACTAAATGCACACTAACATTGAATGTAAAACAACCTCTTAAAATAAAAAATTAAAAATAAAAAGATGATCAGATTCCAACACAAATTCTGCCATGAAAAAGTTTTAACTCTTAAAAATACCTCTGCTTCCTGATATCAATGTGGTAGATTATTAATGTAATGGCCCTAATTTGTTCATGCCTCTTTGTATCGAAGCCTTTGGATTGTCCCTCCCACAAAGGCACTGAACTTGGTCATGTGACTTATATTGACCAATAGGACCCATCAAAGGAGATACAGTCAGAAATTTGAAAAAAAAAAAAAAAAGCCTGTGTAACAGAGATTATCCTCTCTTGATGCTCTTGTAAACCCTGAAAGTATCATATGAATGAGTCTAGACTAATCTGGTAGATGATGAGACACAGGTGGGCTTCTTGAAGCTGATAGGAAGCCAACCTCCAGATATGCTAATGAGACATACTAGTTCATCCAGGCCCAGTCAAGCTACCAGTTGAGCCAGACATCAGCCAAGCTGGTCCACACCAGAAGAACCACCAAGCCAAAGCAAAAAATATAAGAAATGCTGTTGTTCTTATTGCTGACTGCCATAAAGTCACCCCCTGCTAATGGTGACCCTATGCACAATGGAACAAAATGATACTTGATCCTGCACCATCCCCATGATCAGTTGTGGATCTGATCATTGTGATCCATAGGGTCTTGAAACCTGTTCAGCATCACAGCAACATGTAATCCTTTCCTGACAGATGGGTGGTGGCAGCATCTGAAATGCATTGGGAGGGAACTGAATTCTTCCACCGAACCAGTAAATTGTGTGTGGTTTTTCACAGAGCAAAAACTGCCTGATAAAATCAGTTAGGATTTGTTTCTGCTGTGAATGAGAGATAATCCAAAATAATAGGGTTTAAAAAAAAAAAATACAAATTTCTCTTTCAAGCAAGTGAAGTCCAAATTGGGTAAGAAGGTGTCCTGATCTACAGTGATCTGGCCTCTTTGCTCTTTATCATTCTCAATGTCCAGCATTAAGTTCAGGTTGGCTGCTTCAGCTAGAGCCATTACTTCTATGTTTCAGTGATTAGGAAGGATGAAGTAGAGGAAAGGGGTAAACAGATCACACTTCCTCCTCATAAGGATGCGTTCTGGAAATGAAGCATAACCCTTTGGCTGCATAGTATTGGCCAAAATTTAGTCACAAGACCACACATAGTTGCAGAGGATGCTGGTAATTATCTCTATTCTAGGAATCCATGCACACAGGAACAAAATTTGAGGGTCCCGTTAATTAAAGTTCCACCACCAATCTGTCATTTTCTGCTACTGTGGTGGCCTGCATATTGCTATGATGTCCATATCCATTGTGGACAAATTTTAGTGGAGCTTCTAGACTAAGATAGACTAGGAAGAATGACCTGGTGATTTACTTCTAAAAATTAGCCAATGAAAAACTCAATGGATCACAATATTATCCCACATAATGCTGGAAGATGAGCCCCATAGGTTTTAAGATACTAAAAATACACAGTGGTCACAACAATAGACTCAGATATACCATTGGTCACCATGATGGCACAGGATTGGGCAACAATTTGTTCTGTTGTATGTACATGGAGTTGCAATGAGTCAAAGCTGACTTGATGGCAAGTAACAATGACAACATTAGTAAAGGTATTAATAATGAATGTTGGAAAACAACCAGTTGTCTCAACTACACCCCTGTACCTACTCATGTACGGAATGAATTACTTTCCTTTAGGAACTTTCAGGCCACTGAGAGTTTGTTGCTTTTTAGTGCCAAAGAATAATTCAGAGACACTCTTTTACTGGTAACCTAAAATTATAAAGATCACAGAAGAAAAAAATAGGGGTAAACTTAGGGTCTCTAATTTATGGCATAAATTGTCTATCAAACATAACTAAAAATTCACAAACAGCAGAAGATAAACTAGATGACAAGACCTCTGAAAAATCAAATACTTATGTTCATCAAACCACCACTCATTTGTCAGTTTGTTGTGTTACGGTGGCTGACGTGTCGCTGCGATAAGAATACCAGAAAGATGTTTACCTGCACTTCATTGACCATGTAAAGGCATTTGACTATGTGAATCATAACAAATTATGGGTAACATTGCAAAGAATGGGAATTCTGGAACACTTAATTGTGACAAGAGAACTCACAGACTGGGAAAAGTTTTGGCAACTACTTATCTAACAAGGGTATAATCTTTAAAGTTTATGGAAAACTCCAGTATCTCAACAACAAAAAGACAAACCAATAAAAATTGGCCAAAGAACGTGAACAGACACTTCATCAATGAGGACATTCAGGCAACCAACAAATACATGAAGAGATGTTCTCAATCATTAGCCATTAGAGAGCTATACAACCAAAACTACAATGCGATACCATCTCACACCATCAAATAATGACACTGATTTTAGGAAAAAAAAAAAAAATGCCAACACGGTTATGGGGAGACTGGAACTCTCATACACTGATAGGAATGCAAAATGGTATGGCCACTATGGAAAATGATATAATGCTTCTTAAAAAATGTGGAAATAGAAATAAATACCTTATGACCCATCAATCCTACTACTAGGTATATATCTCAGAGAAATAACAGCCATGTCATGAACAGATATATGTACACCCATATTCATCACAGCATTATTCACAATACTGCAAAGATGAAAACAACCTAATTGGCCATCATCGGATAAATGGATAAACAAACTATGGTCGTGTGGTAGTTAAAGTTATGTGTCAAGTTGGTTCGGGCTGGTTTTGAGTGGCTGGACAACTGGATATAGTATTTCCCATGATGAGACTGGTAATCAACTCCATGGTGGAATCTACTGTGAACAGCTGAGTAGCTGTCTTAGGGATGTGGCCTGCTCCCAGTATATAAGGAGAAGTTTTAGGAATGATCTATAGCTTTTTGGTATGCTTGGACCCTATATGTAGCTGAGTCTTCCTTTAGCAGCCTGCCATGTTGTCTGCTGATCTTGGGACTCTTGATGGACTTGAAACAGCGGCGTGCCATGTGGTTTGGTGATATTAGGACTGTGCCTTTTTACCTGTCAGCTTTGGGTTTGTCAGCCTGAGCAGCCAGCAGCTGCCTCCAGCTTCAATGAGCCAATGGAATACAACACAATGTTCAAGAATAATGAAGAATCTGTGCAACATCTCTTAACATGGATGAACCTGGAAGACATTATGCTGAGTGAAGCAAGTCAATTACAAAAGAACAAAAATCGCATGAGACCACTTTTAGAAAAAGTCAGGAAAAGGTTTACATACAGAAAGAAACATTCTTTGATGGTTACCAGGGATAAGAGAGGGTAGGAAGGAAAATTACTAACTAGATAGTAAACACATGCTGACTTTGGTGAAAGGAAAGGCAGTGCACAATATGGGAGAAGTCAGCACAACATAACCAAGGCGAAGGAAGACACTGAAAGGTAAACAAAAGTCAAAGGTGACCACGTTAACTACTGTTACACACACAGTTCTGCAACTAGAGTGATAATAATGTACAAGTGGATACATAACTAAGGAACTCTGGTGTTAACAATGGTTACAGCATTTGGCCGCTAATCAAAAGGTGGGCAGTTTGAACCCACCAGCCACTCTATAGGAGAAAGACAAGGCAGTCTGCTTCTGTAAAGATTTACAGTCTTGGAAACTCTATGGGGCAGTTCTACTCTGTCCTATCAGGTCAGAATTGACTAAATGGCTGTGTGTTCTTGGGTGGGATACATAAGTAGTTAAGTAAGTAGAAATGGTGTGTGAGAGCATATGGGAGTACACCCCTATGTACATGTAGGTTTGGCAGTGGATATTCCCACATGCTGCAAATATACCCATGCATATAACACAGCACACAGGGGGCACATTCATGAAAACCTCTTGTTGTCATTATTGTTACGTGCCGTCAGATCAGCTCAGCTCACAGCAAGCCTACGTGCAACAGAAAAAGCACTGCCCTGTCCTGCGCCATCCTCATGATCCCCACTGTGCTTGAGCCCATTGTCGCACCCACTGTGTCAATCTATCTCATTAAGGGTCTTCCCCTTTTTCATTGATGCTGTGCTTTACCCACCATGATATCCCTTCTGACAACACGACCAAAGCAAGTGAGGTGAAGTCCGGCCATGCTTGCTTCTAAGGAGCATTCTGGCTGTACCTCTTCTAGATTTTTTCGTTTTTCTGGCAGTCCATGGCATGTATCTTCAGTATTCTTCATCAACACCCCAATACAAAGACATCCCTACTTCTTCTTTCTTGTCTTCCTTACTCATTGTCCAGCTTTCACTTGCATATGAAGTGATCGAAAATGCCATGGCTTGGGTTAGGAACACCTTAAACTTAAAAGTGACATCTTTGCTCTTTAATACTTTGAAGAGGTCTTTTACAGCAAATTTTCCCAGTGAAATATAACATCTGATTTATTGACTACTATTTCCACAGGTGATGATTGTGGATCCAAGTACAATGAAATTTCTGACAACCTCCATCTTTTCTCCATTTATCATGATGTTGCTATTGGGTCCAGTTGTGAGGACTTTTGCTTTCTTTATGTTGAGGTGTAATCCATACTGAAGCCTGTAGTCTTTGATCTTCATCAGTAAGTCCTTCAAGTCATCTTCACTTTCAAAAAGCAATGTTCTTTCATCTCCATATTGCAGGTTCTTAATAAGTCTTACTCCAATTCTGATGCCTCCTTCTTCTTCATATAGTCCATCTCCTTGAATTATTTGCTCAGCATAAAGATTAAATAAGTATGGTGAAAGGATATAACCATGACTCAAACCCTTCCTGATTTTAAACCCTGCAGTATCCCCTTGTTATGTTTGAATGACAGCCTCTTGGTCTATGTACAGGTTCCTCATGAGCACACCTAAGTGTTCTAGAATTCCCATTCTTCTCAAAGTTATCTATAATTTGTTATGATCGACACAGTCAAATACATTTTCATAGTCAATAAAACACAGGTAAACATCTTTCTGGTATTCTTTGCTTTCAGCCAAGATCCATCTGACATCAGCAATGATATTTCTCCTTCCATGTCCTCTTCTGAGTCCTGCTTGTATTTCTGGAATTCTCTGTCAATATACTGCTGCAACCATTTTGAATTATCCTCAGCATAATTTCACTTGTTTGTGAAATAAATGATATTGTTTTATAATTTCCAAATTCTGTTGGATTGCCTTTCTTTGGAATGGGGCACACATATGGATCTCTTGCAGTCAGTTGGCCAGGTAGCTGTCTTCCAAATATCTCGGCATAGATGAGTAAGCACCTCCAACACTGCATCCATTGGATGAAACATCTCAGTGGGTATTCTATCCATTCATGGAGCCAATTCCTTCAGTGCAGCCTCGACTTCTTCCTTCAATAGCATTGTTCTGGATCATATGCTACCTCCTGAAATAACTGAGTATCAACCAGTTCTTTTTGGTAGAGTGACTCTGTGTATTCCTTCCATCTTCTTTTCATGCTTCCTACATCATTTAATACTTTTCCCACAGAATTCTTCAACATTGCAATCCAAGGTGTTCTGGTTACCTAGTGCCACTCTGATAAGAATATACCACAAATGGTATGACCTTAACAAACAGGAATTTATTCTCTTACAGTTTGGAGGCTTTGATCCCAAGTTCAAAGTGTCAGGCTGTAGGGACTGGGTGAAAGGCCCTCAACCTTGGGGTCCAGCTCTGTCTCCTTCTCCCAGCCCACTGGAACTAGAGGTGTTTCTTCACTCAAGACAGCTGCTGGCTACTGAGGCTGCCAAACCCAAGGTTGACTAGTAAAAAGGCACAGTCCCGATGTTACCAAACCACATGGCAGGCCATTAATTCAAATCCATTGTAAGTCCCAAGGTCAGCAGAGCATGGAAGGCTGTTGAACAACGACACAGCTACACGTAGGGTCCAAGTGTGCCATAAGCTAGAGACCATTCCCAAGGCTTCTCCTTACATACAGGAAGCAAACCACATTCCAAAGGCAGCTATTCAGCTGTTCGTGGTAGATCCCACCATGGAGTTGATTGCCAGTCTCATCATGGGGAATCACTACCACCAGCTGCCTAACCATTCAAGCAGGCCCAGCCAAGTTTACATACAAATTTAACTACCACACAAGGCTTGAGTTTTTTTTCTTCAACTCTTTCAGCTTGGGAAACGCTGTGTGTGTTCTTCCCTCTTGGTTTCCTAACTCCAAGTCTTTTCACATTTCACTATAATAATTTACTTTGTCTTCTTGAGCTGTCCTTTGAAATCTGTTCAGCTCTTTTGCTTCATCATTTCTTCCATTCGCTTTAGCTACTCTCCATTCAAGAGCAAGGGTCACAGTCTCTTCTGACATACATTTTGTTCTTTTCTTTTCTTTTAATGTTGTTTTGTGTCCTTCATATATGATGTTCTTGATGTCATCCCATAACTTGTCTGATCTTTGGTCTTTATTGTTCAATGCCTCAAATATATTCTTCAGATAGTTTCTAACTTCAGGTGGGATATAATCAAGGTCATATTTTGGCTCTCATGGACTTGTTTTGTTTCTTTTCAGATTCAACTTGAACTTGTATGTGAGCAATCGATGGTATGTTCCACAGTCAGCCCCTGGCCTTGTTTTGACTGATGATATTGAGCTTCTCCATCACTTCTTTTCACAGATGAAGTCAATTTGATTCTTGTGTTTTTCACCTGGCAAGGTTCACAGGTATAGTCACCATTTATGTTGTTGAAAAAAGGTATTTGCAAAGAATAAGGTTTTGGTCTTGCAAAATTCTATCATGTGATCTCTCGTGTCATTTCTGTCACCAAAGCCTTATTTTCCAAGTAGTGAAGCTTCTTGTTTCCAACTTTCATATTTTGATCACCACTAATTATCAACACATCTTGATTGCACATTTAGTCGATTTCAGGCTGCAGAAGTTGATAAAAATCTTTGGTTTCTTCATCTTTGGCTTAAGTGGTTGGTGCATAAATTTGAATAATAGTAGTAACTGGTCTTCCTTGTAGGTGTATGGAGATTATCCTATCACTGACAGCATTGTACTTCAGGATAGTTCTTGAAATGTTCTTTTTGATTATGAATTTGATGCCATTTTTCTTCAGTTTGTCATTCCTGGCATAGCTGACCACAGGATTTTCTGATTCAAAATGGCCAATACCGTTCATTTCAGCTCACTGAATATTCGCTAGGATATTGATCTTTATGTGCTCCATTTCATTTTTTATCTTCCAATTTCCCTAAATTCATACTTCATATACTATGTTCTGATTATGAATGAATGTTTGCACTTGTTTCTTCTCATTTTGAATCATGCACTATCAGCAAATGAAAGTTCCAAAAGTTTACTCCATCCACATCATTAAGGTATATTCTTCCTTGAGGAGGCAACTTTTCCCCAGTGGTATTTTGAATGCTGATATTTTGAACCTGAAGGGTTCTTCTTCTGGCACTATATCAGACAGTGTTTCCCTGCTATTTGTAAAGTTTTCCAGTAACATATCAAATAGTGTTTCACTGCTATTCATAAGGTCTCCACTGTACATTCTTTTCAGAAGCAGATGGCCCATCCTTATTCCCAGTCTGTCTTAGTCTGGAAGCTCTGCTGATATCTGTTCATCATGGCTGACTCTGTAGGTACTTCAAATACCAGTGGCATAGCCTCCAGCCTCACAGCAACACATAAGCCACCACAGTATGACAAACTGACAGACAAGTGGTGGAAAAAGCTCTTGGGCATAACCAAACACCTCCTGGGACTGAGATACTAGACCTGAGGGCTAGGAAACATAGTCTCAAGGGACATCTAGGTCAATTGGCATAACACAGTCCATAAAGACAAGTTCTACATTCTACTTTGGTAAGTAGCAACTGGGGTCTTAAAAGCTTGCGAGTAGCCACGTAAGTTACAATTTGCACTAGTTAAGTTTGTGTGTCAACTTGGCTGGGCCTAGTTGTGTCAACTTGGCTGGGCAGCTGGACATAATTATTCCCCATGATGAGACTGGTAATCAACTTCATGGTGTAAACTACTGTGAGCAGCTGAGTAGCTGCCTTAGGGATGAGATCTGCTTCCTGTATATAAGGAGAAACCTTGGGGAATGGTCTCTAGTTTATGGCATGCTTGAACTCTGCATGTAGCCAAGTCTTTGTTCAGCAGCCTGCTATGCTCTGTCAATCTCAGGACTTTCAGTGGACTTGAATTAATGGCCTGCCATGTGGTTTGGTAATATCGAAACTGTGCCTTTTTACTTGTCAACCTTGGGCTTGTCAGTCTCAATAGCCAGCAGCTGTCTGAGTGAAGAAAATCCTGTAGTGCCAGTGGGCTGGGAGCAGGAGGCAGAGCTGAACCCCAAGGTTGAGGGGCTTTCACCCAGCCTCTAGAGTCTGGCACTTTGAACTCAGACTTAAAGCCTCCAAACTGTAAGAGAATAAACTCCTGTTTGTTGAAGCCATCCCACTGGTGTTATATTCCTGTCAGAGCAGCACTAGGTAACCAAAACAGAATATGGCACCAAAAGAGTGGGGTGCTTCTCTGACAGATACCTAAAATGTGGATACAGGATTGGAGTGAGCCCTTGACTTGAGACCCTGGCCAACAGACCCTGGCAGAGAGACCCCGGCATATGGCATGAGAGATGGCAGGAGCAGAGCTGAGAGACCGGCATGAGACAGAGACAGCCTTAGCAGCCCAGGAGGAGCAAGCTGGATGCCATTGTGCAAGTGGCCTCCAGGCAGAGTGTGTTGCATTCAGGCATTAACTGGTAGAAGAGACCAGCATGAAATGGAGTAGCAGGTTGGCTGGCCTACAGAGAAAGAAAGCTGAGTGCTTTTGGGGCAGGAAGATTTCCAGCAGAGTGGGTTGCCTTCAGCATTAATCAGCAGAAGTGGAGAGACCAAGGAAATGGGAAGCAGAGCTGTCTCACCCTCAAAGGGTAGGACCAAGGCCTCTGGGGGTGGAACCACCATAGCACTCTAGGTTTCAAAGAGCCAGACCTTCACCAACTTGGCCCTGGAATGTGGCGCTGTTCATTCATGTGAGCCAGTGGGATGGAGCCATAGCCGCTGCCCAACAGTGAAGGGGAAGGGCTGCCATGCCCAAGAGGAAGATGAATGGGGCCCTCCAGGCCAAGGGGGGTGAGGTCACCACTCAGGAACTAGGGGACTGGAGCCACCCAGTGAAAGAGATCTGTACAAGTGCCACCCACTGAAGATCTCTACAGATGCCAAGTTGACAAGGGGTAGAATTATGGTAGTTAAGTTTGTGTGTCACCTTGGCAGGGCCTGGTTGAGTGGCTGGGCAGCTGGATGTAGTATTCCCCATGAGACTGGTAATCAACTCCATGGTGGAATCTACTGTGAGCAGCTGAGTAAGCTGCCTTAGGTATGTGGTCTGCTTCCTGTATGTAAAGAGAAGCCTTGGGGAATGATCTCTAGCTTATGGCATGCTTGAACCCTGCATGTAGCAGTGTCATTGTTCAGCAGCCTGCCACACTCTGCTGACCTTGGGACTTACAATGGACTTGAATTAATGGTCTGCTGTGTGATTTGGTAACATCAGGACTGTGCCTTTTTACTTGTCAACCTTGAGTTTGTCAGTCTCAGCAGCCAGCAGCTATCTGAGTGAAGAAAAGTCTCTAGCTCCAGTGGGCTAGGAGCAGATGGCAGTGTTGAACCCCAAGGTTGAGGGGCTTTCACCCAGCCCCTAGAACCTGGCACCTTGAACTCAGACATAAAGCCTCCAAACTGGAAGAGAATAAACCCCTGTTTGTTTAAGCAACCCATTTGTGGTATATTCCTGTCAGAGCAGCACTAGGTACCCAAAACACAACTATTGGCCTTCATATCCAGAGCAAAGGAGTGAAGAAAACCATAAACTCAAAGAAACAATGGATTACATGATCCACAGCCTCCACTAACCTGAGACCAGAAAAACTAGATGGTACCTGGCAACCACCACTGACTACTGTGACTGGGATCACAATAGAAGGCACAAGATAGAATGGGATAAAAAGGTAAAACAAATTTGAACTCATAAAAAGACCAAACTTACTGTTCTGATAGAGACTGGTGGAACCCCCAAGACTATAGCCCTTAGAGACCCTCCTAACTTAGAACTGAAACCATTCCTGGAAATCACCTTTCAGCCATTTAACACAAGCCTATAAAGTAAATAATACCTGGAGGAACTTGCTTCTCAGAATAATCAACTATACAAAATAATGACAATAATAACTGAGAGTGAATTCATCTAAAGTGTAAGGGAAGATGTGAAGTGCAGTGGTTATAGATCAGAAAGTTACTGTGAATCAGAGATCTGAGCAGGAAGAGCTGTATTGACCAAGGGCTGGATAACATGAGCAGAAAGACAGGATTTGGGTAAAACAAACCAGGGAAGCAGAGGTAAGAGCTAGTCTGAGTAACTAGCCAAATTAAAGCCACAGCTTACCAGCTTCTTCTTCAGCCAGCAACACTCTCAGTTCCAGGCACACTGGATCATTTCCCATTCCAGACCTGCCAGAAATGCATAAATCAATATCCTGAAGGCTCAGGACCTGTCTTGTTTGGTATTCATAATATTTCTAAAGTGTAGATGTTTCTGCTGCAAAATATTGGAGATTGAGGGAAAACAAACAAACAAACAAACAAAACCAGAATTATCACTTAAAATACATACTTTCACACTCAATTCAATATTTTAAAGTAATTGCTTCTCACCAAAACTTATAAACAGAAAGAACTGTTGGAACTTTTGCCTAGTGAAGGTAATCACAACTTCAGCACTGCAGTCAAAACCAAAAACCAAACCCACTGCCATCAAGTCAATTCCAGCATAAGATAAAGTAGAACTACCCAACAGGGTTTCCAAATCGGTATTCTTTACAAAAGCAGACTGTCACATCTCTCTCTCTCTCATTGAGTTTTGATTTCCAGCCAAGCACTTAACCACCGTGCCACCAGGGGTCTTCTCACCAAAACTTATAAATGGAAAGAAATGTTGTAACTTTTACCTGGCCAGGTGGTCGCAATTGCACTATTATTTGTGGCTCCTGAGTTGTATCCTGTGGATGGGCCTACCACGACATTACTGACTTGAGATTGGCAGCTGGGTGGCTCACACCACTGCACACACTGTGCATGATGACAAATTTGTCTTCCATTAACATCACGCATGTGTGTGTGACTGACTGATGACCTTTTGGAGTCTCTTGGGAATTCTTTTACTCTTTGTGTGGTCCATATACTTAGATCCCAAGATGACTGGTCTAACATAGGTTCGAGCTTCTATGTCCTTGCTCATTGTGGTCCTTCTGCCTGGGATTCCTTTGAGTACTTCTTGCCTGAATCTTAAACACTTACTCATTCCTCAAAGCCCACTTCAAATTAACCTCCTGCAGAAGTCTTCCTGGATTACGACATTTCTGCCTCACCCCCCAGACACATTTAGTGTCTCTCTTTCCTCTGTCTCCATGGAAAACTTTTTTATAAACCTCTTCAATTATATTTTCAATATGGTATTAGAGCAGATTTGAGAGAGATGAGTCTGGGAAAAAAGTCTACTGCCAGAGACAGGGTACTGTAGGGGTTAAAAAGTTCTGTTTCCACTAATTACTAGATACATGACCTGGCCTTATTACTTAGTCTCTCTGAGATGTAGTTTCCACATTTGTAAAATACGAATAATGATAGCAAATGTAATAAACTGTGCATAAAAATTCCTAACACTGTGTTTCATGAATTAATAGCTACAAGTTTTGTTGTTAATGAAATCCAATGAGTTTGTTCTTGTTGTTTTCTTTCCATAGACAAAGGAGTCAGGGTTTTTAAGAAGTAAAGAAGGGAGTGTGGTATGCTCAAATCTTGCTTTACAAAGATCACTCATGTATTTCATGTGTATTATTAGCATATATGCATATATGAATGGATGGATGGTTAAACAGGTGGATTGATGGATGGATAGATGGTTGTTTCAACCAATAACTGGGACAAGTTTGAAGGAAAGATGGAAGAGAAAGAGACTTGAGGCAAGGAAACCAATGGTAAGACTGTTGTAGTAGTTGTGACAGTGAGAATCCAATATGAGAGATATAGAGAGGCATTATGGATTTCACCTGGTAACTGAGTCTGGTGGTAAAGACAGTCAAGAAAATGACTTCTAAACATACAGCTTGGGTGATGGGCTTGGTGGAGCCACTCATTGAGAAAGGAAACTAGGACAAAGAGAAAATCTTCCATGCACCCTCTATCTATATCCACTCTGACTACCTTCTTGAGCACAGTGCCATGACTTACACTTGAGGTGTGTGTATGTGGTCCTTCTCTACTCTTGTTCTACTAGGATTCTCCATAGCACTCAGCACAAGGCCAGGAACTAAAGTAATTCTAAGAGAAGTCTTACGGAACAATACCTCAAGAGTAGATCTGTGACCAGTGTGTTACAATATAAGACAGAGGGCTGGCCCCATTGGCTGAGTCAGGACATAGAGTTGTTTTTCACAGGCCCCCAAAAGCAGCAGTGACCAATACACATTTCATCCAGCTCCAACAAGGGCCACGTGGCTCAGAGTTCTTCTGAACAACATGGTGCCCACTTTGAAAAAGAGATGGCAAGTTGTCTAGGCCATGAACCCTAATCTTATGTCAGTCTCTTCAGAGAGAGGCATTCCAGTTCAGGGGTTCTGAAAGGAAAAAATATACATAGACCAATTAAGACAAAGCAGAGAATTTTTGTAAAGGTAAATTTATTAAAAATTTAAAGGAATGACCTCTACTCCGATATTATGGCCTTCCTCCTTTTTCACATGAAGATGAATTCTTTTAAAATGAAATTATAATAATGAAGATAGCTCTCATATCTTTTTAATGATTTTTCAGAAAAATTAGTACTCTTATTTTTGGTTTTATTTCAATGACAGTGGTATGTATACTTACAATAGCCAATGGATATTGGACTTTAATTTAATCTTCAGAACAGTCCTATTAATTTGACACTATTTTTATTTCTATTTTCAGCTGAGCAAATTGAGAACCAGGGGTGTTCTGTAACTTGCCCAGGCTCATAGATATCTGGGTTCCAGACTTGGCATTATGTGTGCAAGCCCATCGAATTGATCCATTCATTCTCTCACGTATTGATTCAACTAGTATTTACTGAGCACCTATTATGTACCTGGCACTGTGCTGGGTATTGGAGATAGCACAAAGTTCCTGTCTTCATGCAGCTTAGACTATACCAAGAAAGACATAAAAACCAATCATTTTGGCTCAGAGCTCCAGTAGGGACCAAAGATACTGTTGGGCCATGGTGATATGAGATAGACCTTTCAGTGAAAGAAGTAAGTAAGTTCAAAGTTCTTCCTTTCAGAGACTTATTTTTT
>NW_006921853.1:242117-242765 GCF_000298275.1 Orycteropus afer afer
GTAGGTCCAGCAGACAGAGTAGAAGATTTTATAAGCAGACAAAGAGGAATGGGGGATATGATTACACAGAGAATATCCTGTTCTATTGAATTGGGCCTCAGTGTCCACATCTGTAAAGCAGGATCAATACGATCTAAAACCAGCTGCCAAGAAAACTCCAACTCTACTGACCCCTGTGGGTCAGAGCAGACCTTTGTTCCATATGTTTCCAATGGCTGATTTTTCAGAAGTAGATTGCCCAGCCTTTCTTCCAAGGGACCTCGGAGGGACTCGAACCACCAGACTTTTGGTTAGCAGCCAGGCATATTAACTGTTTGTACCACCCAGGACTCCCAATACTACCTAGAAAGTGTAACTCAGCACTTGGCTGACAAGTAGATAACAGGTGGAACCTTGTTCGTGGGATTGTGATTGTTGTTACAAATTTTCAGCACGGTCGTCAAGAGCTCAAAAATAAATAAAGAGGCAAGTTCGTGGATCACTGTTGCTCTAAGAGACAGGTTTGTGCAGGGACCTGGAGAAAAAGTAGTTAGCAGAAAAGAAGTCTTCAGGGGAAGGCAGGGCAAGATGGCGGACTAGGCAGAAGGATTGCACAGACCCTCTTCAACAAAGAAAAGGGAAACCAATTAACACAGACACAGAAGATAA
>NW_006921853.1:258437-269738 GCF_000298275.1 Orycteropus afer afer
AAAAAAAAAAAAAAGAAAAGAAGTCTTCAGGTGCTCCTAGGCAAACAGAAAACTATGGTTTTGGCTTTGAAAGAGAACATCTCATGAATAGGATAGATTAACAAAAAAAGTTTTTAACTTGTAGTTAGAGCAAAAACAGTAGGAAAGAGAAATGAAAGGCAAAGCAGATGAGGCCGATCCTAACAGGCTCCAGTAAACAGCCTCAGCCCCGCATGTGGGAAAGGAATCATGGGGCCAATTTAAGAGGCAGCTTGTCGTTTTGAAATCCTGGCAGAGTCCACATGAAAGAAGCAGGAAATGCCAAAGGGATATGGAAATGGAACGTCAGAGGAAGTAGAGAAAGACCGCCCTGCAACAGGAAAAGTGATGGCTGCAAGAGCCTTTCATGCTCTCATCTAAGTGAAGAAGGCTGCCCACAGCCTGAGACATTCAGAAGTAAAGAAAGGCTAAAGTGTAGGGAGAGAACATAACAGAGAGCACGGCTTTCAGGAAATCTAAGGCAGCACATAAGGGAAGGGAAGCTCTGGTAGCATAGTGGCCAAGGCACTTGACTGCTAACCACCAGCCACTCCTCGGAAGGAAGGTTGGGCAATCCTACTTCCATAGTGATACTGCCTCGGAAACCCAAGGAGGGGTCGCTATGAGTTGGGGCCAACTCGATGGCACATAACAACAACAACAACATATATGGGGAGTGTCACCAAACAACAGCTCTATTTCTGAGCTATTCTGTTGTTCTGGAGGCCAAGACCTTGGACAGAGCTCATACGTAACCAGGAATTGGGATGCCAGGAGTTCAGGGGACAGAGGGGAATAAAGGTATTTTTATTTAAGAGATATCTATTTGCATTAAGAGATACACAGTACTAGAAATAGGCCAGAAGAACAGTATGAAAGTGTGGACATTCCCATTTCAAATTTCCAAACTTAACCAGAATAATACTTAACTATAGCTAATATTAGGAGCTTTGGTGATGCTGTGGGTAAGGCACTGTGCTGTGAACCTGGAAGTTCAGTGATTCAAAACCACTAGCCACTCCGAGGGAGAAAGATGGCGTAATCTGCTTCCACAAAGATTCACAGCCTTGGAAACCCTGTGAGAGTAGCTATGAGTCAGAATCAACTCTATGGTAGTGGGTTTGGTTTTTTGGTTGTTGATGTAGTGGTTAAGCACCCGTATGCTAACCTAAAGGTTGGCAGCTCAAACCCAGCAGGTACTCCACAAAAAGAAAGATGTGACAGTCTGCATCTGTAAAGATTTATAGTCTTGGAAACTCTATGGGACAGTTGCCAGTCATATAGGGTTGCTGTGAGTTAGAATTGACTCAATGGTAACAGGTTTATAGCTAATATTTATTGAATTTTTCTAAGTACTTACTTGCTAACTCTTGTGAACCCTTAATTGGATTATCTCATTTCACCTTTGATTTTTAAAAAAATAAAGAATAGTTGCCAGTGAGTCTATTCCAACTTCTGGCAACGCCAAGGGGGCAGGGTAGAACTCTGCTTCACAGGTTTTCTATGGCTCTGACCTTTGGGAAGTAGATGATCAGGCCTCTCTTTCAAGGCACCTCTGAGTGAGTCAGAAGTACCAACCTTTTGGTTAGTGGCTACATGTTTAACCATATGTGCCACCCAGTGGATTTTGCAATTTACAAATTTCAGTAAAAAGGTAAACAAGTAGTGAAATTTTCTCTGGGATTTGAGAAGCATGATGTCACAATCAGGCTTTTGACTGAAGATATTTTCCAATTGAGTTTTTAGTTCACAGGACTTCAGACAATTCTGGACAACTTGCCTGCTGATGTACTGAAACTGAAATTTTATTCTCTTTTTTAAAACATTTATTTTTATTTACTCTACTTTCACTATCTGCTTGCTACTTTCAAATAAAAATAAAATTTCCCTATAGTGTGTGCCTGACTACAGCAATCACATAGAGATAGTAAGAAGCATTTGGAGTCAGTGTCAAAAAAAAAATTTTTTTTTGAGGGGAGCACTATTGTACAAGGAAATTTGTGTCCACACTATAGTCCTAATAGTTCCCAAACTTTTGACAGATGGGGCATATGAAAGACATGGGTTTGAAAGACTTTATTTACTATGAGAAGCTAATAGAACAGTATTAGTTCAAGGAGATAATATTATAGATTCTAGTTTCCTAATAACACAATCTGTGTCAGTGCACAGACCAGTAACTCAAAATCTGCCTCCAACTATGGAGGGTACCATGAGACAAAAGAAAGAAACTAGCCACTCCAAGGTGGTGGCAAAGGTGTAGATTTCTACCAACTTCTGCAGTCTGAAATTGACCAAACGTGCAATCAAGATGTGTTGATTATCACCGGTGACTGGAATGGAAAAGTTGGAAACAAACAAGAGTTTCCAGTAGTTGGAAAATATGGCCTTGTTGATAGAAATAACTCTGGAGACCGTATGATAGAATTTTGCAAGAACAACAACTAATTCATTGCAAATGCCTTTTTTCAACAACATAAGTGATGGCTTTACACATGGACTGCACTAGATGGAATACATAGGAATCGGATTGACTATATCTATGGCAAGAGATGATGAAGAAGTTCAATATCTTCAGCCAAAACAAGGTCAGGAGCTGATTGTGAAACACACCATCAAATGCTCATATGCATGTTCAAGTTGAAGTTGAAGACAATTAAAACAAATCCACAAGATCCATAACATAACCTTGATATTATCCTTCCTGAATTTAGAGACCATCTAAAGAATAGATTTGATGCACTGAACACCTAGACTGAAAACTAGAGGAATTGTGGGATGACATCAAGAACATCATCCATAAAGAAAGCAAGAAGTCATTAAAAAGACAAGAAAGGAAGAAAAGACAAAAATCAATGTCAGAAACTTGCCCTTGAACAGAAAGTAGCTAAAGCAAATGAAAGAAATGACAAGATAAAGGACTGGACAGAAGATTTCAAAGAGCAGCTAGAGAAGACAGTCAATTATTATAATGAAATGTGCAAAGACCTGGAGTTAGAAAACCAAAAAGGAAGAACAGGCACAGTAATTCTCCAGCTGAAAGAACTGAGGAAAAAATTTAAGCCTCGAGTTGCAATATTGAAATATTCTATAGGCAAAATATTGAATGATGCAGGTAGCATCAAAATAAGAGGGAAGGAATACCTTCACCATGCCAAAAAGAATTGTTTGATGTAAAAGACCTCTTTCAAGTGATGAAGAGCAAAGATGTCTCTTTGAAGACTAAGGTGTGCCTAACCCAAGCCATGGTATTTTCAATTGCCTCTTATGCATGTGAGAGCTGGACAATGAATAAGGACGACCGAAGAAGAGTTGATGCTTTTGATTTGTGGTGTTGGCGAAGAATGCTAAGAGTACCATGGACTGCTAAAAGGACTAACGAATCTATCCTGGAGGAAGTGCAGCCGGAATGCTCCTTGGAGGCAAGAATGGCCAGACTTCGTCTCACCTATTTTGGTCATGTTGTCAGAGGGACCATTCCCTGGAGAAGGATGTCATGCTTATTAAAGTGGATGGTCAACGAAAAAGGGGAAAGCCATCAATGAAATGGATTGACACAGTGGCTGCAACAATGGGCTCAGGTATAGCAAGGATCATGAGGCTGGCACAGGACTGAGCAGTGTTTCGTTCTGCTGTGCATAGGATCACTATCAGTTGGAGACAACGTGATGGCACCTAACAACAGCAACATATATAACACAGGTCTGGGTACAGCAGGACTGGTTCACTTCTCTATACCTCCCAGTGGGGGGCAGAGTTGTTTATGGCTATGGTGAACAAAAGTGGCTACATGCGAGGATTTCAGACTAACAATGCCACCCCATGAGAAATCACATGAGAATGACTTAGCATGTGGAAGTGAGCTAATGGAAAGCAAAGGATGACCATGTTTGACCTCACAAAGCCTGTTTCCCCTTTAATCGGACTCCTACTGGATACCTGGCTGAAATAAAGCAAGCTACGGGTAGGAAAAATAACTTCATGTATTATTTGCATCTTTGATGCTTCTGTGGAATCATGGGACTGATACAGAAAAGGAAAAAAAATGCATAGTATTAGCTTTAATAAAATAAGGAAACATTGAAAATATCTTATATTGATAATATCCTATTATAATTGGGCGATTCTATAACTTCAGGAACATTGCATAACCCTGTCTGGAGAACTGTCCAGCAAGTGAGTTGCTGTCAAGTCAGTTGTGATATGGCTTCCCCGTGTGTGTAAGAGTAGAACAATGTTCCATAAGATTTCCAGGGGCTGATTTTCAGAAGTAGAGAGCCAGGCCTTTCTTCCGATAGGCTTCTGTGGTCTCGAACCTGCAGCTTTTCAGTCAGTAACCAAGCACATTAACTATTTGCGCCACCCATAATTTGAGATGTACAGGCAGACTGGACTGTTAGTTTTATCTTCAGATCCATAACAGAACTACCTGGAAAATATATCCAAAACAGAAAAGAAGTAGTTTAAACCCAATAAATTCTAGGACTCCATGTGGCTCAGTCTTTACCTGAGGACACATTTAGGTAATAATAGTTGTCATTTGTTGCATGCTTGTAGTCTGTAAAGCAGCCTTTCCAGTTTATCCATACTTTATCTCATTTAATCTTTATAGCAACACTATAAAGCAAGTGCTGTTGTTATACTTTGTCTAAGTCACACATCATCTCTTGCTTGGATTATTATAACTGACTGCTAACTGGTCTCCCTGATTTCACCCTTGTCTCTTTGGACTATTTAGACAGTACAGTGCTTAGAGAGGTCTATTTAAAACAGAAGTCATAACACCTCCCTCCTCTGCTCAAAACTGCAATGACTCTTGATTTTATTCAGTGTAAAAGACAAATTCTTTATTTTGGCCTACAATTCCTTGTATTATCAAATTCATATTCTCTCTCTGACCTCACCACTCAGTGTTCACCCCCTTGCTTACCTGACTCCAGCTACACTGATCTGCTCATTGTTTCTTGAATTTGCTTCTATGCTTGGACTATCTGGCCTCCTGGATGACACCTCCTCCTAGACAGTCACATAGCTAGCTCCCTCCCTCTTTCGGTTCATTTGCTCAGATGTCACCTTCTTAATGAGGCCTACTCAGATCACACTATTTAAAATTGCATCCCACCCCATCATGCTCCCTTGGGCCCTTAGATTCTCTATTTTAACACAACAATTAATTAACTTACTTATTATGTTTGTTGATCATTTTCCATCTCCTCACACACAAAAAAATGTAATTTCTAAGAGAACAGATATTTGGGTTTTCTTTACCTGCTGATGTATCTCAAGCACCTAAAATAGTACCTGAAACATGTAGGCATTCAATAATAATTTGTAGAAAGAGTAAATTAATTCTAATTTAAAAAGGAGTTGATTGTATAACTGTGACATAGAACAATTAAGTTATTGGCCCATGATCAAAAGCAGTCAGTCTGACTCACAGAACCAGTGCATTTTATATTCTCAAAGGAACATAATCAATTAACCAAAATGTGAGTAAAAAGTAATTTAATGCAAGTAAAAGGTAATTTCTATCAAAACTTCTCTTCACTTCATACCTTTCCCCTACAGACTTCTGTCTTTCTCCCTCCTCTTGCCTCTGTCTCTCTTTCTTGAATAGAGGAGATGACAGATGATAGATAGATAGATAGATAGATAGATAGATAGATAGATAGATGGATAGATGGATAGACGGATGGATAGATGGATGATAGGATGATATAGACATAAAGGGAGAGACAAAAAGATGAATTCACAAGAGCTATTCTTGACTTTTTCATAATCACCCTGACTTACACAAAAATGCCCAGAAGTAGCCTGTGGAGGAGACATAAGGACTGAGAGTGAATGGGGAACCATCAATATTAAATATTTAGTGGGGAAGGGAGGAACCTGTAAACACCAATAAACTTTCTCTCTGTGTGTCTTTCTTTTTTTTTTTTTTTAACTGTAGTTTGTGGGAAAGTTTACAGAGCAAATTTCTTTTCATTCCACAATTTACATGTGCTTTGTTCTGTGACATTGGTTGCAATGCCCCCAATGTGTCAGCACTCTTCCCGCTTCCTCCCTGGGTTCCCCACTTCATTCCTCCTTCTTTCCTGCCCCTTCCTGCCTCCTGAGCTTCGTTTTGGGCAAATGTTTCCCTTTTGGTCCTGAATGGTTGATTACACTGAGAAGTGTGTTTCTCCCTGGCGTTATTACTCATTTTATAATCCTGTCTGTTGTTTGGCTGTAAATTGGTCCTCATGGGTGGGTTCTGGTCCAGCCTTGAAGAGTGTCTAAGGACCGCAGTTTCAGGGGTTCCACCAATCTCTATCAGAACAGCAAGTCTGGTCTTTTTTATGGTTTTGAATTTTGTTCTACATTTTTTTTCCCCTTTCCCTCCAGGACCTTCTGTTGGGATCCTGATCAGAGCAGTAGTGGTAGCTGGGCACCACTAGGTTCTTCTGATCTCAGGCTAGTAAAGGCTGGGGTTCATGTGGTCCATTAGTCTTTTGGACTAATTATTTCCTCGAGTCTTTGATTTTTTTCACTCTTCTTTGCACGGGAAAAGGAGAGACCAATAGTTGTGTCTTCAATGACCACTCACAAGCTTTTAAGACCCCAGTTGCTATTCACCAATGTAGGATAGAGAATATGCCCTTTGTGAACTACGTTAAACCGATTGTCCCCTGAGACTGTGGTCCTGAGTCCCCAAGCCCAGTGACACACATTCCCTCAAGGTGTTTGCTTATGGCTAAGAAGTTTTCAGAACTTTGTTCCTTGTATGTTCTACAATATCCTTGGATATATTGGCAGCACAAACAAATATATATGTAGAAATATCTTCTGCCAATCCTACTTATATTCATGGGTATATTCCCACTCACCTTCCCACATCTGTTCAGCTTGCATGTCTACCTATGCACATACTCATAGATGTTGTTTTTCATGACCATTACTGCAGGGTTGTGTATGTAGTAATACTTATCTTTGTTATCTGTTACTCTGTGCACCTCCCAGTGATTTCTTTTGCCATTAGTCGTGTTGTGCAGCCCTCCCTTTACTGTATGTTGTCCTTCCCCTCACTCAAGTCAACACGTGTCCACTGTATGACATGTGATCTGCTCTTCCTTGCCCCCTAATCCCTGGTAACATCAAAGAATGTTTCTTTCTGTTGTGTAAACCTTTTCCTGACTTTTTAAAATAGTGGACTCATATAATATTTGAGTCCTTTTGTTATTGACTTATTTTACACAGAATAATGTCTTCCAGTTCATTCGTGTTATTAGGTGTTTCATAAATTCTTCATTATTCTTTATGTTGCATAGTATTCCATTGTGTGCATGTACCATGGTTTTTTTATCCATTCATCTGATGATTGATGGGCACATAGGTTGTTTCCATCATTTTACTATTAGGAATAATGCTGTAATGAACATATATATATATATATGTTCCTATCACAGCTCTTTTTTCTCTAGGATATATTGTTAGTAGCGGAATTGCTGGATAATATGATATTTCTACTTCCACCTTTTTAAGAAAGCACCATACTGGTTTCCACAGTGGTTATAGCATTTTACATTCCTATCATCAGTGCAAGAGAATTCTAATCTCTCCACATCTTCACCAGCATTTGTTTCTTTCTTTTTTTAACATTGCTGTTATTGCTGGGGTGAGATGATATCTCATTGTTGATTTGATCAAGGAACTCTGTTGGTATAGTGGATGAGACATTTGACTGCTAACCTGAAAGTCAACAGTTCAAACCCACCAGTTGCTCCATGGAAGAAAGATGTGAAAATCTACTTCCATAAAGATTCACAGCATTGGAAACCCAACGGAGGTCACTATGAGTCAGAATTGACTCGATGGCAGTGAGTTTGGTTTTTGGTTTCTGATGGCTAATGATCACAAGCATTTCTTCATGTGTTTCCTGGGCCCACCTATATGTTTTCTTTGGTGAGGTGTCTCTTCATGTGCTCTGCTCTTTTTTTTCTTTCTTTCTTTTTAATTAGATTGTTTGTATTTTTGCTGTTTAGGTGTTGAAGTTATATATATATATATATATATACATATATAATGTGTGTGTGTGTGTATATATATATATATATATAATATACTAGACATGAATCCCTTGTCAGATATGTCATTGCTAAAAATATTTTCCAGTGTGTAGTTCTCTTTTTACTCAATCAGAAAAATCTTTGGATGTGTCTAATTTTTAGGAGGACCCAACCATCTAGTTTAGGAGCTCTGGTGGTGTAGTGCCTAAGGCATCTGACTGCTAACCAGAAGGCTGATGGTTCAAACTCACCTGCCACTCCTCGGAAGGAAGATGGGGCAATCTACTTCCCTAGTGATACTGCCTTGGAAACCCAAGGAGAGGTCACTATGAGTCAGGTCCAACTCGATGGCAGTGAGCTTTTGTGAGTCATCTAGTTTATTTTCTGCTACCTGTGCTTTTTTGGTTATGCTTGATAGTATATTTATGCCATAAATTAAGGCCCCTTAGTTTGCCCTATTTTTTTCTTTCTGATCTTTATAGTTTTAGATTTTACATGTAGGTCTTTGATCCATCTTGAGTTCATTTTTGTATATGGTGTGAGTATGGAGCCTGTTTCATTTTTCTGCAAATAACTATCCAGTTTTGTCAACATCATTTGTTAAAGAGATTATCTCTTCCCCATTTAATGGATTTTGACCCTTTGTCCAAGAGCAACTGTCCTCAGGTGGATGGATTTTTCTGAGCTATCAATTCTGTTACAGGACTAAGCTCTTTTGACTACCTATATAGTAGGTTTTGAGATTTGGAAGTGTGAGACCTTCTACTTTGTTCATCTTCTTTGGTAGTGCTTCGCTTATCTGGGGTCTCTTTCCTTTCCATATAAAGTTGATTTTTAGTTTCCCATTGCTTTAAACAATGATGATGGAATCTGGATCAATATTGCATTATATCTAGTTTGCTTTGGTTAGTATTGACATTTTCACAATTTTAGATCTTCCTACCCATAAGCAGGGTATGTTTTTCAATTTATGTAGGCCTCTTTTGAAACACTCTTGTGGTAGTGTTTTGTGGTTTTCTTTTTATTAAGTCACTGGTTAGGTTTTTTCCTATGTATTTCATCTTTTGGGTGGACATTGTAAATGGTATTGTTTTCCTGATTGACTTTTCAGAGTTCTCTTTGTTAGTACAGAGGAATCTGACTGATTTTTGTTGAATCCTTCTATTAGTTCCAGTAGATTTCTTGTTGAGTCTCTTGGGTTTTCTATGTACAAGATCATATCATCTGCAGACAAAGATAGTTTTAATTCTTCCTTACAAGTCTGGGTGCCTTATATTTACCTTCCCTGCTCCATTGTTCTGACTAGGACTTACAGTACGATATTGAATAGGAGTGATGACAGAAGCTATTCTTGTCCACTTCCTCTTTGCAAGGGGAATGCTTTCAGTCTCTCTCTGTTGAGAATAATATTGGTCACTGGTTTTGTGTAAATGCTTTTAAATATTTTGAGGAATTTTCCTTCTATTTCTATTGTGCTGAGAGTTTTTTATCAGGAATAGGTGTTGGGTTTTAACAAATGCCTTTCCTTCATCAACTGAGATGATCATGTGGTTCTTTTCCTTTGCTTTATTTATGTAGTGGGTTACTTTGATTGTCTTTCTAATGTTGAACCATCCTTATGTGTCCCTTTGTACATAAGTGCTTATTCAGAAGGTCTAAGGTGATGTCTGGACATGTTTTTGGAAACTTCATGGTGGATCTTCAGTGCACCTCTGGTTAAAATGGTAGCCTCTTGTCTTGTTGTATTCTTAATAACTGTGCAGGGGTCTTAATTAAACTAATAAACTGGTATAATTTAGAGAATTTTTGAGACAAGGTCACAAAATATCTGAATATCCAACTCATTAAAACATATTTAGAGTTGGTTGTAAAGACTGGACAATAAGACCTTTCCAAAACTCCATCTAGGACCCATGAGGGGCAGCAACACAGCCATCTGATCACAGTCCTAGTTGATAAGTCCATGTTCTTCAAAGGATAAGAATAGGATATAGGTAGAAAATTCTACCCATCTCTTTTTCAACCCTATTCCAAGAAGGGAGGGCTCCTGTGTGGTTTAAAGATCCAGTATCCAGTTAGCCGTGGTTCAAAAATGTAGAGAGTTTGATTAAACATTTTCTCTCATGTAGAATGCCGCCTTGAATTTGACTTTCACCTTTGGTTTGCTTCTCTGTCTTATCAACATTTCATCAGCTTTTGCTTCTAGGAGGAAAAAGCTCACTTTCCTCCCCAACTTGAAAAGGCCAAACAGGAAAAAGGTGGCACTTGGGAATAAAGGAAACTTGGGACCAGCACATAAGAATCCTCAAGACACTTTCCTGGTACCCCAACCTGAGAAGATGTTTCATCCTATGGTGGGGTCTCCAAGCAGACCAGAATAATTGGGTATTGATTATGTACAGCCCAACACATCCAAATGGGGCTGGAGGGCTTGGAAATCTACTTATCTGAGAACTGTCCTGTTTAGTTCTTGAGCCAATACTGAACAGGGAAGGGGACATAAAGACTCAGTCTTACTAGTGGGGTGGGGACTAGGATTAGTTTAGTGGTCATAGGTGTGGTATCTTTTTGCTTGAAATGGTTCCTGGGTAGCAAGATCTTACCAATAATTGTCTCCCCTTGCCTGCACAAACAGACAAGCCTGGCACTCTTCAGCCCACACTGACTTTCTGTATCTCCCCCCCTGCCCAACACACACACACATACATCCATACACACACTATAACCTTTTCTGGCCCTCTACTCCCCTGGGAGGCTGTACAGCACGCCCATGCTACTAGGCATCAGTGGTGCTCCTGATCCAAATTGGACTGAAACCTTAGAACAAGATGCTTTCACCCAGTCTGACCTTGAGTATCCCTGATAAAAAACTCTCAGCAAAATAGAAATCCCAGGACTGAATGCTCTATATTTCGATGCCTGCACAGTCAAATTCAGAACCAGAATTCTCCATTCATGTCTGGACAAAACCCCCACTGCTGACTACCCTCATCTCTTCCACATCTCAGCAGTTAATGCAGAGACCACTCAAGTAAAGCCACTCAGTTCACCCAGACAGAATAATTCCCCCCCAGGAAACTACAAACTGCTTGTTTCTGACCCTTCTAGCCCCCTCCCTTCCTTCACTTCGGCTGGAATCATCAAGCTGCCCAGGTGGAAAGTTCTCCTAAATGCATCCTACAGAGTGCAGCTTTGCACAGGGAAGCTGACACAATGTCTTCAAACACTTTTAATTGCC
>NW_006921853.1:270168-271576 GCF_000298275.1 Orycteropus afer afer
GGGGTTGTGGCATATGGCAAGCAAATTGTACCTGGTCAAGGTCATGCAACAGGGCAAAGGTCTCCCTCTTTCATACTTCATCCTTATCCTCTCAAATCTTCTTATCTCCATGGATCCCTTTCCTGACAGGTTACACAACCAGAAACCAAAACACAGAACACTTGTTCTCATGCAGGGGCAATTTGTCCCCAGGGGTTCATTTGGCAATGTCCGGAGACATTCTTTGCTTGTCACAATTGGGGAAATTGCTACTGGAGTCTAGTGGGTAGAGATCAGGGATGCTGCCGAATATCCTACAGGACAGTCCCACAACAAAGGATGGTCCAGTCCAAAATGTCAACAGTGTAGAGGTTGAGAAACGCTGGTGCCGAGTATCAGTAATTATGAAGCAGGTGGATTTTCACCACTTCAGCTTTGCAGTGGAAAACAAATATTTCACGGCATCTAAAACATGATAGAACTGTCAAAAGTATGTGGAGTCGCTACATAAATTGTGAAACATGACTCACAGTTGTGTTTGTTCTGCAACAGTGTAAAAACATGGAGCAGTTTTATTTTTCCATGAAAATAGAAAAGTGATGAGCACTCCCCTCCTGAAGAAAACTGGATCCTTGCCTCGCTCTTGGGTCTTCTAACTCCAGTCAATGAAATCAACTTGTCTTGACAAAGTTGTGAATCGTCCAGGGCAAAACGAGGAAAGAAAGGAAAATGTAGTCATATGTTCATAATTCAGCCTGTTCTTTATTTTAAGATTATGTCCCTCCTACTCTTCAAGAAGACATCTTGTGTTGTAGCCTGCCCACCATCTTTCCTTTTCTCACTTTTTTTTTTCTCTAGAATTATCTCTCATAAGTTTTCAGTCTGCTGTTTCAGATGGTGCAGAATTCCCTCCTAGGATCCAATGGGGGCATTAAGATTCAGGCCTGGTCAAGCTTATAGACTATGTCATAGCCACAGTGATTGGTCAGAGAGCAATGAGTGATCGAGGAGTTATCTTGGGACTTTTCGTGGACTTGAACCACCTGGGATGATGAAAATCTGGAGCTGACATAGGGCAACTCTCTCCCTCTCTCTCTCTCTCTCTCTGTGTGTCTCTCTCTCCCTCCCTCCCTCCCTCTCTCTCTCTCTCTCTCTCTCTCTCTAGATAGACAGATAGAGATATAAACAGAACAAAACATTACCCAGTGCTGTGTTATCTTCACATCGTTGGTATGCTTGAGTACACTGTTGTATCCACTGTATATTCTGAATGCCTTCCAACCTAGGAAGCTCATCTTCCAGCACTATATCTGACAACAATGTATTGTGATCAATAGGGTTATCCTTTGCTGATTTCCAGAAGTAGATTGCCAGGCCTTTCTTTCTAGTCTTAGTCTGGAAGCTCAGCTGAAATTTATCCACCAAAGGT
>NW_006921853.1:277766-283668 GCF_000298275.1 Orycteropus afer afer
ATTAACAACCTGTGATATGCTGACAACACAACTTTTCTTGCTGAAAGTGAGCATGACTTGAAGCACTTACTGATGAAGATTGAAGAATATAGTCTGCAGTATGGATTACATCTCAATATAAAGAAAACAAAAATCCTCACAACTGGACCTATAAGCAGCATCACAATAAATGGAGGAAAGATTTAAGTTGTCAAAGACTTCACATTGCTTGGTTCTAGAATTGATGCCAATGGAAGCAGCAGTCGGCACATCAGACAATGTACAGCACAGGGCAAGTTGGCTGCAAAGGACCTCTTTCAAGGGCTAAGGAGCAAGGATGTCTCCTTGAGGACTAAGGTGTGTCTGACATAAGCCATGGTATTTTCAATCACCTCATATGCATGTGAGAACTGGACAATGAATAAAGATGACCAAAGAATGGATGCTTTTGAGACATGGTGCTGGCAAAGAATGCTGAAAGTACCATGGACTGCTAAAAGAACTAACAAATCTGTCCTGGAGGAAGTCCAGCCAGAATGCTCCTTGGAACTGGGAATGGCCAGACATATTCTCACCTTCTTTGGTCCTGTTATCAGAAGGGACAATTCCCTGGAGAAGGATGTCCTGCTTGGTAAGGTGGATGGTCCACAAAGGAAGAGAAGGCCTTCAAAGAAATGGACTGACTCAGTGGCTGAGGTGATGGGCTCAAGTATAGCAGGGATCGTAGAGCTGGCACGGGACCAGGCAGTGTTTTGTTCTGCTGTGCACAGGGTTACTATGAGTTGGAGACGACTCGAGGGCACCTAACAACAACAACTGTCGAGGAAATAATGTATGTAAATAAACCCCTAAGAACATCAGGAAAGATTCTGCTCCAAAGAACTTGAAGTGATCCATTTTGTCAAAGGTCAGAGCACTGGTTTAGTGAATGAAGACTCATCTCAAGATGTGTTGAATTTCGCATAATCTTTTATGTGATAAGTTTGCTCTATGAGTGATTCGCTGTCACCCATCATCTATCTGAACTCATCTGACCTGCAGAGAATCCAAAGAGAGCTAGAAAAATCTCCCAGGAAGCCAAAATTTCTGTATAAGTCCATCCCTTCTGTGATGATTAAGGCTGTGTGTCAAGTTGGCTAGGCCATGATTCTCAGTAGTTCGCCAGTTATGCAATGATGTAGTTTGGCAGTTATACAATGATGTGATTTGGCAATTACATAATGATGTAATCATCCCCCATTGTAAGGGGAGTTTCCTTGGGGGTGTGGCCTGCATTATAGATAGATAGATAGATAGATAGATAGATAGATAGATAGATAGATAGATAGGGATACCAATACAAATATAAATATATAGATATAGATGTTCTGGTAAAACTTACTCACTTGCTCTGGATCCTGTATCCAGCTCACCACCTTCTGACCTCTGGATCTTGGGATTCCTCAGCCTCTGTAGCCAGTGAGCCAGCAGCCTGCCATCTGACCTGCTGATCTCGGATTCTTCAGCCCCTGCAGCTATATGAGTCAAGAGAAGCCTCTAGTCTGATGCCAGACCCACAGTTGTGGGACTTGCCAGCCTCTACAATCACGTGAGCCATTTCTTTGATAAATCGCTCTCTCTATATATACACTTTACTGATTTTGCTTTCCTAGAGAACCCAACTAAAGACACTATCACCCAAAGACTGTGGAGAAACTGCAACATACAGTTAACAGAAAAGTAGCAAATTTGGTTTTCTGATTTTCTTCAGAGCAGATTCAAATTATTTTGGAGGAGGGGACCTAGAAGCAGGCATGGTGGCAGAAGGCAAAAGTGAGAGTTGGTAGCCTGACAGTGAAGAAGAAAAGCAGAAAAGCCATTTCAAAGAGAGAAAACCTCAAAAATCACACTATCAAGCTTTTTAGTGTAGATTCAAACACTCCTCTGCATCTCTATGATGACTAAGGAAGGTATCACAGCTACATAACACTAGTACAGGAACTCTATATATAGTTTATGGGATTGCTATGTGCATGTATATACACATAGACACACTCAATGGTTTTTCACCACACTCTGAGAGGTACAGGAGAGAACCAGAGGAAATGCCGTGAGCATCAAGGGTGGAGGCGCCACTGTGGCACTGAGGCAGGCAAGGAATTTGAGGCAGGGAGGACCAAAGAAATATACTTCCCAGCACTGCTATAAGCCGTGGTAGAAGCCACAAAGCCACTAGCATGCAGACTACTGAAAAATGTGGAAAACAAAAGGTAGAGAGTGTATCATCTTTGCGACAGGGGCAGTAATCAGAGTCAAATCCTGAAATGTCTGGAGATCCTGTCTGGCCCAGGACATGTCCCGCAACAACGGTAGAGTGTCTTCCCTTTACCTATGCCATCGGGTCCCAGTCCCATCACATGGATAGAATGGGAAGTCAGTGTGTCACACTTGCATCCCAGAGTCTGGCAAAGATCCTGGCACATTGCCCTACATACCTGCCTCATGTTCACAGGCTGTAGGGAACACATTTCCACTCTCTCTGCATCACTAGCCCATAGATGGAAAGGCCTGGGAATTAAGTTCTTTGCAAGAACTGAAAACAGGTGGTTACAGACAGCACCTTATGGAAGAAATTTTTGAGGCAGGGCCAGGGAAATGTATCAACGGTAACCTTTCTGGGAGCAGATTCAGAAAGAGGTTTCTCTGTTTCTGATTATGTACTTTACTGTTAGTTAAATACTGGAGATCGTTCCCCATCTGTTTCTCTCCTCAGTCCCTCACATCTGAGGACATGTTAGACCTTCCAAGAATATGCTGTATGTTCTCTTCTCTCTTATTTGCTGACATTTGAGTAAGACAGTTCCAACAGTGGGATCGGACCAACAGACAAGTTCCTCCTCTTTGCCCTGTTTCCTTCTTTGCAGAACATTTGTCCCTCTGTGGCTGAGGATAACAGTGAATGCATCTCACCACACTGGCTTCCTCCTTCCCCTCCTCCTCTCCTTCTGCCCACCACAGTGCATAGCTGGATGCAGGGCAATTGTCAGTGTGGGAAGGAAGGACTGGAGTCTACAGCAGCTGGCTGGCCCAGAAGCAGCGGGACCTAAGCTGATTCAATAGCCCTATAAGAAGCATGGAAGGGTACAGTAGAGAACCAGGGAAACACAGTGGGCATTGAGGAAGGAGGCTCCACTGTGACATTATGAGTCAGGTAAGGAATTTGAGGCAGGTATGTGGGAGTGGGCTTCCATTTAAGGCAGTTAGTTCCTTGTCACTGGAATTACGCAAGCAGAGGCAGCACAACTACTGCCCAAGGCTTTAGAGAGTGTATACGTCCTGGGTGAACAATTTTTCCAGATCAGAGGTTCCTAAATAGGTCACTGCATCAGAATCACTCAGGAAGAGATGAAAAATATATTCAGGCTTCACATCACAGTCTCTGGGAATAGGGTCTGAGAGTCTATCATTTTTTTATGCTTCTCTGGTCCTTCCATGAACCAGAGTTTGGGAATCATTCTACTAGATGGCATTTATATTTCCTGCCAACCAGGATCAAATGAACAACAACAAACTGCCCTTTTGCAGGCAAAATGGTCACATATAGGAAATTACATGGGGTTCAATATATGTTTTCAGTCCCGATGACCTAGATTTCCTCATTTGGAAAAGAACGGTGTTGGAGTATATCACTGAATTCCAAATACTGTTTTCAGGCATGGAATCCTTTCTTCAAAAAAAAATCATGACTTAAATTCTAGCCAAATTTAAAAGAAGATCATTGTAAAACCCTCATGGAAAAAAAAAAAAAAAAACACCTAGAAATGAGTGATAAATATTACAAACATCTTTTTGAATGTGGGACCAAGGTCAAAAGGAGTGCAAGAATTTCCCTAGGAGCAAGAAGAGTTGGGAGGGAAGTCCAGGCATGAGCTCACACAGCTGCTGCCCTCGGGGGATGTGATAGTTAAGGTTGGCTGTTACCTTGGCTGGACTATAATTCTAAGCAGTCAAAGCAGCTATGATGTAATCACCTCCATGATGAAATGTTCTATGAGCATCTACTCAGTTGAAAAGGAGTTTCCTCAGGGGTGTGGCCTGCTTCTGATCTATGTATGGACATCCTGGCAGCATTCTCAGGCTTTCTGCTGTATCTTGGTCCATTATCCAGCTCATTGTCATCTCTGGTTCTTGAAGCTGAACCAGCGGCCTGATGTATTGTCTGCCGATCTTGGGATTGTTGCCTTCCAGCCCATGAGTCAAAAATCTGCCATTTTACCTGTAGATCTTTGTTTCATCATCTGCCGAAGCCAGCATCCTGCTATACTGCCTGCCGACCTTGGGTTCATCAGTCCCTGCAGCTGTGTGAGACAGGAAAAGTCTTTAGCTTGATGTCTGACCCAAGAACTTGGGACATGCAAGCCTCTACAACTGTGTGAGCCATTTCCCTGAGATAAATCTCTCTCTCTCTCTCTCTCTCTCTCTCTCTCTCTGGTCAGCACCCCACATGGACCCAGCCCAAATGGAAGGCAGAGGGCAAGGGTGCCTGGTGAGCCAGTCTACAGGGGATACCCCTTGGGGCATGGAGAAAGGCAGAGAAGTGTGGAGAATGGATGAGGATGAGAGGAATGTGAATGACTAGCAAAGTTCATTTCCTCCCAATGATCTCAAAGATCATTCCTCTCTCATCCTTAAAATTTTTTTACTGTCCTTCAGACTCAACTGAATTTTATTGTTTGCCACTTTTGTAAACATTGTTTTATTTGTATACATACATTTTTAACAAATGTTTTCTCAAGCCAAATCTAATATAAACCCATAGACATGAGAGTCATTATAGTTGTGCTTACCTCCTTGTTCCAAGCTGGAGCTTTCACACACACACACACACACACACACACACACACACATATTACTGGTTTCTCTCTTCTGGAGAACCCGGTCTGAGACAGAGGATGTGGCCACGTGGCCTATATGGTATGTGGATTGGTTTGATGCCTGTACGAGGACTAGAGATGAGGCATTGGACACAGGAAGGAATGGCACTGAACCATAGGTGTGTGCCTAAAACAGGGAAATTCCAAGGGTTACATCTCAGAGAAAAGGTGAATAAGGATAGTGCCCACTACTGGCACCAGGAGATAACAGGAAAATATTCATGTCTTGCCCTCATACCCCAGGCTTGAAATTTGAATTTACCATGGACTCCTAAGTTGGTCAGTTAATCATACCTCGGTTGCTGTCATGCCCAGGTCACCTGAAAGAAATAAAAATACTGCTACTCTGAAGAGACATACCATCACACTAGATCACATAGCATTCCTATAGGTAAAGCCCCAAACCAACAATCACAGAATGAAAAGGAAACAATGCACCATGAGCAAAACTCAGCAGACACCAAAACCATGTAGATCATATGCCCCCAAACTCTATACAATTGATCCATGCAGTAGAAACTATCAGAGATCTGACACAGTAGCCCAGTGTGTATGCCAGATAAAAGTGGAATTACTTAGGAAAAAAGATGAAGGCTAGGACTCCCCTAGGTACCCAAGTGTTCCTTGGAGCACAACTGGTTAAACACAGGCATCATAGACTACAAGACATTTTCTCCCATTGGTCCTTTCTCCTTCCCTTCTTTTCTCCTCTCAACACTCAGAATAAGGTGCTAAGTGTTGTTTTCAATCAGGAAACCTGTTTCAACTCCTTCCTTTGCCACTCAGTAGCCAAGTACCTCTGAAGAAAGTCTCTTAAACTCTCTAGTCTCAATTTTCTAATTTATAAAATGGGGATTCCACTACCTTGGGTTGTCTGTAGATCACAAAAGGTAGTGTGTTGGTCTTGCAGAACTAAAGCTCCAGATTGGAACAACAGGGTAAGCACAACTATAATGACTCTCATTTCTAAGGGTTTATGTTAAATTTGGCTTGAGAACATTTGTTAAAAT
>NW_006921853.1:287958-297673 GCF_000298275.1 Orycteropus afer afer
AAAAAAAAATGTATGTATACAAATAAAATAATGTTTACAAAAGTGGCAAACAATAAAATTCAGTTGAGTCTGAAGGACAGTAAAATTTTTTTTAAGGATGAGAGAGGAATGACAACTTTCCTAGTCATTCACGTTCCTCTCATCCTCATCCATTCTCCACACTTCTCTGCCTTTCTCCATGCCCCAGGGGTATCCCCTGTAGACTGGCTCACCAGGCACTCTTACCCTCTGCCTTCCCTTTGTGTTTGGTCCATGTGGGTGCTGACCAGAGGTCCATGTAGAGTTCTCCTTCCCTTCTCCTCTTCTCTCTGACTCATCCCTCTACAACTATAGCTCCTAGTGCGTGGTTTCATCTTGGCTCCAACTCTCTGTGGGCTAACCCATCTCTTCCCCATCAGCCTCAATTCTGGTAGCGTAGTGCCTAAGGCCCTTGACAGCTAACCAGAAAGCTGGCAGTTCAAACCCACCAACCGCTCCTCGGAAGGAAGGTTGGGCAGTCTACTTCCATAGGGATACACCCTTGGAAACACAAGGAGGGATCGCTAAGAGTCGAGTCTGACTTGAGGGCACATAACAACAACAATGGCTTCTCAGGAGCTCTGGTAAAGTAGTGGCTAAGGCATTTGACTGCTAATGAGAAGGCTGGCAGTTCAAACCCACCAGACACTCCTTGGAAGGAAGACTGGGCAATCTACTTCCATAGTGATACCTCCTCGGAAACCCAAGGAGGAGTCACTATGAGTTGGATCTGACTCCACGGCAGTGAGAGACAATGGTTTCTCACTGTGACAAGTCCCTGGTTGTCTCAACATCCCTTGCTGGTCTTGTTAACCTACATAAAAGTCCCTTCACTTGAGTCTCTGGTTTTCTCTCAGAGTAAACTGTGTTTCCTGCTCAACCCTGACTCAGGTGACCCTTTATAATGAGGATAGAGCCCTTATCTTCAGAGAAAACAAACCCTATTGTTTGGAGAACATAACTTATTCAGATTATTTTGCATGTCTAATAAAGTGACTTAATCTGAGTCTCAATTTTCACATCTGTAAAATAGCCATGAAATAGTTCACCTTTTTCTATTCAGAAATGAGAATATGCAGGAATAATACCAATATTTAAAATTCACTTTTGAAAATGTCTGCTCCTAATGCCATGATAATCAGCCAACCTTGGGTCTAGTGGGTTACTGTCCTGCCAAGTTCTGAGGCCAGAGAAAGTAGAAGAAATTATAGCTTTTATAAAGGGAATATTTGCGAGACTGAAGTTTCTTAATTCTTCATTGTGGACAGAATATTCGGCCCTAAATTATTTATTGTATTTTAAATTTACTGAAAAAAAGCAGTTTTGAAAATGTTACTGTTCTTTTTGAAAATAATTAGCCTACTTAAATTTTTAAAAGCCTTTAAAAATATTTCCTATTAAATGGGAAAATGAGGCAGAAGCAACAATCATTAGAATAGGCTGTTGGGGGGAGAGGAATCCACATTCCTCTTTCTCAAAGATCTTTGGAAGGGGGTGGAGGCTAATCTTGGTCTTGACCTCCTTCTAGGTGAATCTTATTAAGAACTTGTGGGTAACAAGGAAAAGACTGCCATTTAACTGGGTTCAGTGGAAAGACCCTAGACCTCCTGAGACTTGGATTCAGGTGAAGCAATCAGGATCCTGTTGATGGCAAATCATAGAAAACACAGCACAAGCTAGCTTAAGAGAAAGATAATTTGTTGGCCCATTTATTCAAAGGTGGAGAAAAAAAATCTGAAGTTTTCAGTGATTTTATTCTGCTTGGATCAGTAATAAACATCCATGTAAGCAGCAGTCAAGAAATCAAGCAACTTATTGTATTGAACAAACCTGCTGCAAAGACATCTTTAAAGTTTAAAAAAGCAATGATGCCACTTTCATGACTTAAGTGTATCTGACCCAAGCCATGGTCTTTTTCGAATATGTTGTTATTGTGGTTAGTTGTCTGATTGGCTTTGATTCATGGTGATCTTATGTTTAAAAGATCTAAACGTTGCCTGGTCCAGTGTCTTCTTCGTTGTAGCTGGTATCTTTGACTCCTTTGTGGCGGCTATTGTGTCAATCCATCTCATTGAGTATTTTTCTCATTTTTGCTGACCCTCTATCTACTTTACCAAAAATGATGTTCTTTCCAGCAATTGTTCTTTCCTAATTAGGTGCCCAAAAGAGCTCTGGTGGTGTAGTGGATAAGGCATTTGGCTGTTAACCAGAAGGTCAGCAGTTCAAACCCACCAGCTGCTCCATGGAAGGAAGATGGGATGATCTACTTCCGTAAAGATTTCCAGCCTCAGAAATCCAATGGGGGTTGCGATGAGTTAGAATCGACTCGATGGCAGTGAGTTGTTTTTTATTGTTTTTATTGTTTTGTTTTGTTTTTTAATTTTGTGTCCAAAGTATGTGAGGTTATGTTTTTTCCATCTTTGCTTCTAAGGAGCATTCTGGTTGTACTTCTTCTAAGACTGATTTGTTCATTCTTCTGGCAGGCCATGGTATATTCAATACTCTTCACCAAAACCATAGTTTGAATGCATCAATACTTCTGTGTACCTTTTCGATTGTCCAAATTTTGCATGCATATGAGGTGCCCTACCCATGAGCCAGGGATGGAGTTCTACCAGAAGGTGTGAATTGAGAGTGATGGAAGGTGATAATTCAAAGGGAATTTTTATTAGATTTTAAAAATAATAGTGCATGGATACTTTGTGGCATTGCTACAGAAACTGCCCACCCTTCGATCAAAGGAGCTCCATGTTACTTATTTTGTTTCGGGGGGATTTAGGTAAGAATTTTATTTTTTGCCCTCTCCAAATCACTGGAGTAGAGATGGAGGCATAACGCAAGGAAGGTAACCCTTGCGGGAATCAAGTGTGAGCATTTGGCTGAACCATCCCCTGCCTCATTTCTCCTGGTCCCCAAATTCCTCTCTTGAAGAGTATCCTGGAGGGGGCTAAATATGAGACCTGAGAGATTGGTCTAAAAATGAGTGACACAGCTGTCCCAAATATCAGGAGCACAAAGAGTTATGTGCAAATATGTGGGCGTGTTGAACTTTCTTGAAAGAATGAGGCCCAGGTGGGCTTTTAGGACCAGTAACATGGCATTGAGAGTCAGCATAGGTGAAGAAGGGATTCCTCCACTTTTGGTATAGCTGGAAATATTAATCAGAGAAAAAGGAAGTTGGAAAAGGAACTCCCAATGGTGATATAGGCTATGATTTGCTGATAAGAAACAAAATAGCAGAAGAAACTAAGGCATGATGTCTTAAAAAAAAAAAAAAAAATACACTGCCATTAAATTGGTCCTGACATGGGTTTCCAAGGCAGTATCTCTACAGAAGTATATTGCCCAGTCTTCCTTTCGAGGAGTGGCTTGTGGTTTTGAACCACCAGCCTTCTGACTAGCAGTCAAATGCCTTAGGCACTATGCCACCAGAGCTCCTCATGATGTCTTAGCAGGGTTAAAAGCCAAACAGGCCCAAGCAAACCTTGAAGATTCAAGAGAAATCAAAGTTTCCTTGAAAAGGCATGATCTTTGTCTCTGAGCCCATCTATAACTGTGGGTACTGGGAGATGAATAATAACATGGATTCTGAATTACCTTACTGATTGTGGTACCACTGTTTACAATGCAGTCCAGTAAATATTTGGACACCTAGATCTGTGCTGAATGCTTGCAGCAGAGGAGATAACAAGAACTAACAAAGCCAAAAAAAAAAGGGGGGGCGAGTGCTTTCAATGTGCTGCGTCTATACCAGGCACATTAAGCGCTCTGCATAGACCAAGTTCTCTCATCTTCATCATGCAGAGATAAATACACTGTTATCCCTATTTTACAGATGAGGATACTGAGGAACAGAGAGTGAAATAACCTGACTAAGATCACACAGCTGATTAGATGAGAACCCGACATTCTGTACCCCGTACCATTATGCTGAAGGCTGAGTGAGGATGATCCAGGTATGCGGGATAGTGGTCATGGAAGTCTCATTCAAGGAAGTGTCATTTAAACGGAGGCTCCAGCATGAGGAAAGTTCCGTACATGAATGAGGTGTGGGGAGTGATTTTTACAGTCACAAGAGACAGAACATGAGAATACCTGAAGAGAGAACATCTAGCATAGGTGGAGGCCAAAAACAGGATGGGGAGAGAGAGATGATGGGACTTGAGAAGGTGGCAGGGCTAAACAACGTGCAGGGTGAGTTCCTGACACTAGAGTGCATCCTGGGCATATGAGGAACCACTGAAGATGCAGCAGGTATGTCTTTTACTCCACCACGACAGTCAGGTACAAGAAATATTGTCTTATTTTCTATTTGTCCCTAAAATCAAATTACATAGGACTCTGAATCTCTAATATGGCAGGAAACTCAATCCCAGTCATTATTAACATTCCCTTGTCCAACTCCCATCAGGAGTTTATGAACTTTCCAGAAGCTTTCACAGTCCAGGCTTCTGAGTCACACTGTCATCTGACCTCAGAACTACCTACATAACTCATGGGGTCCACTGCAAAATAAAAATGTGGGCCTCCTTATTCAAAGATCATTACAAATCATATGATGACAAGAGCAGGACATTAAATAAAGCCCAGGGGTCTTTTAAGTGGGGGGCCTTGTGGAAATGCACAGGTCACGCACCCATAAGGCCAGCTTGACCAACATGTTACTTTTGCAATTCTGCATGCTCCTTTGGAGGTGCACCTCAATGCTGCTTCCCTAGGCTTTGGCACAGAATCTTGGCCAAGGCTCCTGCCCTGGAATGTGAGCCCAGCCCTTCCAATGCATGTGCAGCCATCCTGCTAAGTGCACCACCTCCCAAGGGCACTGCAGGGGTTCAGGGCTTAGGGTTCTGATGTAGGGAAACTTCAGAGTCTGTCCTTACTCCGGTCTTTGGGGAATGCTCTTCCAACACAGGCTACTTCTGCCTCCCACTCACCAGGCATACCTAGAGCTCTTAACTCTGTCCTGGGGCGAAAGAAGCGCAGGTTGCCAAGACTCAGTTAAGACCCTGCTTGCACATCATTTTGAAGAGAAGGGAGGCAGATAGTTCTCATATTTTCTCTAACACCAGCAAAAATAAAGCACATAGTACTAACTCAATACATTATCCTGCAGGGGAGTGACATTGTCAGATTTATGTTCTATAAAGATCTCTCTGGCTACAGTGTAGAAAATAGATTATGGAGCTGGGGGGAGGTCAAGAGGGAACGTGGAAATACCAAATAGAAGGCTATTTCAGAGTCCAAAAGAGAAATAATAATGGCCTGGAGTGTCAGTGCAGATAGGAAATGGACACATCCAAAAGATATTTACAAGATTGTGGCAGACAGTCTTCAATAGACCAACAGCTGCCTACTTTATTACACACTTTCTTTTTACTAATAGAATCTCAATTATGTTCTGGTGGACAAGGTATGCATTTAAAACTCCTTACTTCGTAATCTCCCTTGCAGATAGGGGCAATCTTGTAATCCAGTCATGGCCAATAAAATACAAAGAGACATCACTGGGTCTATTTAATCTATTTAATTTGATTTTAGGGACAAATAGAAAATAAGACAATATTTCTTGTACCTGATTGTCGTGGTGGAGTAATTTGGCTGGCTTCAATTTTTGCACTTTTTCCTTTAGACTTTGCTCTTCATCCTGCCTAGAATCTGGGTGCCATCTCAGGAGATGCAGCAGCCACCTTAGGGCCATAAGGTAGTAAGCATAAAGACAAATACCATATACTAGGAATGGTAGGGAGGAACAAGAAAGAGAGAGATTGAATCACTGACAGTATCATAACTCACTGTCGTCGAGTGGAATCTGACTCATAGCAACCCCTCCTTGGGTTTCCGAGGCAATATCACTACGGAAGTAGATTACCCAATCTTCCTTCCGAGGAGTGGCTGGTAGGTTTGAACTGTCAGCCTTCTGGTTAGCAGTCAGATGCCTTGGGCACTAAACTCTGGGCTGCCTCTCTCCAGTTTTCTTGTTACTTCAGAAATATAAACCTCATTTTTGTTCGGTCAGTGTGATTCAGTTTCTGTTCTATGCATTAGAATGCAATCCCTAACTAATCCAGATAGAACATCAGTCAAACTTACAGCTGATTGTGGCAGAGGAGGTAAGAAGTGGGCAGCAGGGCCTCTCTGCCAGACACCAGCCAAGCCCACTGCAGAAACCCTAAACCAACCATAAAGCAATGTTAAGCCAAATGTGAAGCTAAAAGAAGCTGTAACATTTAACAGGGGGAAATAGATTTAGGTCACAAACCTATTTCCTCCAAAATATTAAATCAACAGCAGGGGAACCCTCCACCTCTCCAAGCCGATGTGTTTATGAGCAGAGCAGGGATTATGATCCAAAGCTCTGGCAGAGAAAGTGGATTTACTGGAAAGGCTCTGGGCTGCATTTCACTGGCTAGGAGCACAGGCTTCGGAGTCATAAATATCTGGGTTCAAACCCCAGCTCTGTCATGTACTAGCTCTGTGACCCTGGAACAAGCCACTTCACCACTCTAGGCTTAATTTCATCCTTGGTGAAACAGAGCTAGCAACAGTGGCATCTCACGATGTTGTCATGAGAATTGAAAAAAAGAAAAGAACTAGCACCTGGCACATATAAAGTAGCTAGCTCAATCCCTGTGGCACATGGTTAAGTGTTCAAAAATGTAAGATCCTTTTTCTCCATCCAGTGTCTTCATTAGGGGGCTCTGGTGGTGTGATGGATAAGACATTTGGCTGCTAACCATAAGGTCAGCAGTTCAAACCCACCAGCCTCTCCACTGAAGGAAGATGAGGCAATCTACTTCTGTAAAGATACAGCCTCAGAAACTCAGTCAGGGTCACTATGAGTCGGAATCTACTCAATGGCAGTGATTTGGGTTTTTTTTTGTTTGTTTGTTTGGTCTTCATTAGCATCTTACCCTGTCCAGGTTTTTCTCCTCCTCCTCACTGCTGTAAAGAAACATTGCCTCTCCTAAAGACTAAACTACTAAGAAAAGGAGCTCTGGTGAGGCAGAGGTGAAGACATTCAGTTGCTACTCAAAAGATTGGTGGTTCAAAGCCACCAGCCACACCATGGGAGAAACACTGGGCAGTCTGAGTCCGTAAAGATTTACAGCCTTGGAAACCCTATGGGGCAGTTCTACTCTGTCCTATAACGTCGCTATGAGTCAGAATCAACTCAGTGGCAGGGGGTTTGGTTTTGGGTTTGAAATTACTAAGGTAGAGCTCAAACCCTTCTAGTAATAAAAATTCCATTGCCCCATTTTAGAGATGAAGAAAGAAGACTCAAGGAATCACTTTGGAGATTAGAACCCAGATCTCCTATCTTCCAGCCTCAGGTTCCTTCTGCCTCATGATTCTGCTTCCTTTCACAATTCCTGCTCTGAATGGTTGGAAAGTTGGGTGCAGGAAGTAGACGCTGGGAGGTGACATGAGGAATACCAAAAGGACCTAAAACTATCCACTGGGCTCTATTCCTGTAGGATGCTGCAGTCTCTTTACTCAGTGTGTGTTTCGAGTGCTGATCATGCAGTGTCTATTAGAGGATGTTGTTAGTTGCTATCTAATCAATTCCAACTCATAGTGACCCCACGTGTGCAGGGTAGAACTGCTCCATAGGGTTTTCAAGGCTGTGCCCTTTGGGAAGCAGATCACCAGGCCTGCTTCCTGAGGCACTGCTGTCGTGGGGGTGGGGTGGGGTGGGATGGGGTTCAACCGGCAACCATTGGGTAGTAGCCAAGCATGACACTTAATCATTTGTGTCACCCAAGGATGAGAGAATATTGTTGTGTTGTTGTTTTGTACCGTCAAGTCAGCCCCGACTCATAGTGACACCTCCTTGGGTTTCCCAGGTGGTATCACTATGGAAGTAGATTGCCCGGCCTTCCTTCCGAGGAGTGGCTGGTGGGTTTGATCTGCCAGCCTTCTGGTTAGCAGTCAAGTGCCTTAGGCACTATGCTACCAGAGCTCCTTAGAGACTATTAGCCATCCACAATATCCATCCTTCTTTCCTATGAGACACACAGTTGTACTACACTTCCCAGGTTCCCTTGCAGCTGCTGTGGTCACGTTATAAGTTATAGTCAATGGATGGAGAGCAAAAGGAATGCCACTTCCGGTCCTGGCCCATAAAGCCTCCCATGATTGCTTCTCTGTGCTTTTTTCTCCCTTCCTACCATATAAATAGGCACATTACAAGGCCCTGTGGGAAGACAGATCCAAAAGATGTAAGGAGTCTGCATCTCTGAATAATTCTGTGCAAAAAAAAAGCTGCCTTGAGCACCCAATCAGGACTGTTATCACTCGCTGTCTCACTCTCACTGCCATCAAGTCAGCTCCAGCTCATAGCAACCCCTCCTTGGGTTGCCGAGGCGGTCTCACTATGGAAGTAGATTGCCCAGTCTTCCTTCCGAGGAGTGGCTGGTGAGTTTGAACTGCCAGGCTTCTGGTTAGCAGTCAAATGCCTTAGGCACTACACTACCAAAGTGAAAAATATACTTCTATCATATGGCTCCATTACACATTTGGGTCTATTGGTTACTACAATAGCCTAGCCCAACTGATACATATGCTGAGAACTGAACTGAAATAAGCTGAAAGCATGAATAAGCCCAGGGGAAATCTAATTCAGAGCTTCATTTTATATGGTTTTGATTTTTTTGAAATATTAAAAAAAAAGGTCATATTTGCACTAAGTGAAAACATCAACATTACAAAAGCATATGTAGTACAACAAAATAAGCTTCTCTCCCACTGCTAATCCCAAGTTTTCCAGTTTCCTCTCCCAGACACACGCACAAAGACTAAATTCTTGAGTACTCATTCTTTTAGAAATGTTTTACATCTATACAAATATACAATATAGAACTCACATCATTTTTTGTTTTAAAAAAATACAAAATAATGGATTCTATACACTTGGAAATCATCTGTCCCAGTATATAAATAAATTTTAAATAAACGTGGAACAGTCCATTACATGAATATCTTGCTAATTATTTTAATGGGTTTCTCATTAATAGGTATTTACATTGTGATATTTAAGGAATTTCCAATATTTTGACATTACAATGTTTAACTGAGTATCTTTGCCCTGTCTAATGGCATGCCAAGACCTTTCAACAAACTGCTGGATCAAAGTTTCTTAGCATTGTTTTTTTCTACGATTTAATATCTTATTGGGCATAATTGACATTTAATCAACATAAATATTTACAGTGTACAGGTTTATAAGTTTGACATATGCATGTATCTGTGAAACAAAAAACATAATGAATGTATCTAATACTCTCAAGTTTCCTCATACTTGTTTGTACTCCCTCCCTCCATCATCCCCAGACAATCACTTATTTGCTTCCTGTCACTATAAATTATTATACAGTTTCAAGAACTTCATGAAAATTAAATCATGCAGCATGTTATAGATTGAATTGTGTCCCCAAAAAATATGTGTTGTAAATCCTAACCTCTATGCCTGTGGATATAATCCCAGTTGGGAATGAGTTCCCTTTGTTATCTTAATGAGACAGGATTAGTGTAGGGTGTATCTTAAATTAATCTCTTTAAGGAATTAAAATAGATAAACAAGAAAGTGAAAGTAGCAGAGATGGGAAAAGAGATGCCAAGCCATATGAAGACTGCCCAGGAGCAGAAGCTCCGAAGAGACAAGGAGCTTCCCCCAGAGTCAACCCAGACAAAAAGTCTT
>NW_006921853.1:298998-315520 GCF_000298275.1 Orycteropus afer afer
TTCCAGTCAGTTGTCCAGGTAGCTGTTTTCCAAAACTCTTGACATAACTGAGTGAGTGCCTCTGGTACAAAATGTGTTCCTAGTGAGGCTTTAAAGGAAAATGGTGAACATGTGACTGGACAATGGAAGAAGGGAGATACTTTTTATGCATTGGCAAAGAATAAGCCTGAATTATGTCCAAATGTTTGGTGGAAGGTAGAACTTATAAGTAATGAACTTTGATATTTGGCTAAGGAGAGTTTTAAGCAAGATCTTCAAGGGGCCATGTGGTTTCTTCTTGCTGCTTATAGTAAAATGCAAGAGGAGAAAGATGGACTTAAAAATGAACTGTGGAAAATAAAAACAAAGATTTGGAAAATTCTGTAGTACAAACTAAGAATTTATGTCCTAGAATGTTCACCAAGGACATGGCTATACAATCTTTTGTTAAAGAAATTAACCCTGTGACTGATCTAACCAACTGCCACAGCAGAAAACCTATCAGCTTAGACTGAAGGAGACAGAGAAAGAACAAAAGGAAAGAATGCTGTCTGTCTCTTGGAATTCTACAGGCAGGAAACAGACCAAAGGAGCCACATTTGTTGTCCTCCAAGAAAAGAAAATGACCATCCTAGAGAAGCTTGGAGACCAGAAAAACTGTTGGAAGGAGCATGGAAAGCAGGGCCTTCTTGGTTTCAGAGGGTGGGTCCACAGTCTCCTGGATCTCAAAGGGTGAGGCCATTGCCTCCTAGGCTTCAAAGAGTCAAATCTTCACTCATTCAATTCAGGAATGTGGGACTACCTTTAAAATGTGCCAGTGGAATGGGACCACTGCCCAAAAGTGAGAGGGTGGGGCTGTCATGTCCATGGGGCAGAAGAACATGGCCTACCAGGGCCAAGGGGTGGGATCACCATCAGATGGACTAGGAGAATTAAGCCTCCCAAAGCCAACGGAGCAGAGTTGCTCTCTCAGTGAGCCTGGAAAGCAGAGCTAAAGCTCAGAGCTGAGGGCCTTCTACCCACATGGTCTCAGAGAACAGAGGATTATTTTCAAGCCTTGAAAATTAAAGTATTTTGCTCTGCTGAGTTTTAGACTTGCTTGGTGCTCATTATTCCTTCTTTGCCTCAAACTTCTCCCATTTGTAATGTAAATGTCTATCTTTTGCCTGTTGCACCATTGTGCTTTGGAAGGAGATAACTAGTATTCCAGATTTTACAGGTCCACAAATGAAAGGGAATTTCCCCAGGATGGAATATGCCTACAGTCTCACACATATTGAATTTAGATGATTCAGAAGATGAGATTTTGGACTTAGAGTTGATTTAAAACTTTTGGGATGATGTGATGTGGTGAATGTGTTTTGCATATGGCAAGGATATGAATTTGGGTGGGAACAAAGGGTAAAATGTTATGATTGAATTGTGTTCCAAAAAAAATGTGTTGTAAATCCTAACCACTATGTCTATGGCTATAATCTCATTTGGGAATGGGTTGTTTTTATATGTTAATGAGTTGTTGTTGTTGTTATGTGCCATAGAGTCAGACCCGACTCATAGCCACCCCTCCTTGGGTTTCCAAGGCAGTATCACTATGGAAGTAGATTGCCCAACCTTCCTTCCAAGGATTGGCTGGTGGGTTTGAACCGCCCGCCTTCTAGTTAGCAGTCAAGTGCCTTAGGCACTACGCTACCAGAGCTCCTATGTTAATGAGACAAGATTAATATAAGGTTTGTGTTAAATCCATCTCTCATGAGAATTAAAAGAGAGTAAACAAGGAAGGGAAGTAGTAGAGATGGAGGAAGAGAGGTGCTAAGTCACGTGAAGATCTCCCAGGAGCAGAAGCTCAAATGAGACTAGGACCTTCTCTCAGAACCAACAGGGAGAAAAAGACTTCCCTAGAGCTGGCACCGTGAATTCAGACTCCTAGTCTTCTAAACTTTGAGAAAATACATTTCTGATTTTTAAAGCCACTCAGTTGTGGGCTGAATTGAATGAGTGAAGATTTGACTCTTTGAAGCCTAGGAGGCTGTGGCCTCACCCTTTAAGATCCAGGAGACTGTGGACCCACACTCTGAAACCAAGTGTGGACCTGTAAAATAGTGGTATTTCTATTACAGCAGTGCTAGATAATTAAGACATAGCATATACTCTTTTTCTTTTTTTGCTAGCCTTGTTTTACCCAGCAATATTATTTTGAAATGTATCCATATTGTTGAATATATGAATATTTCTTTTTTTATTTCTGAAGTATATTCGATTATATGGATATATTACTATTTGTTTATTTATTTACCTGATGGTGAACATTTAGGCTGTCCTTAGTTTATAGCTATAACAAATAAAAATACTATAAAACATTTCTGTACAAGACTTTGTATGGATATATGTTTTTGTTTCTTTAAATTTATTAAGGCTTGTATTATGGCCTTGGTTGCTCTAGTAGCGTAGTGTCTAAGGCATTTGACTGTTAACCAGAAGGCTGCTCATTCAAACCCCACAGCTACTCCTCAGAAGGAAGGTTGAGCAATCTACTTCTGTAGTGATACCACCTCGGAAACGCAAGGAGGGGTCGCTATGAGTCAGATCCAACTTGATGGCAGTCAGTTTACTTTTTTTTTTTTTTTTTTAATGACCTAACGTATGGTCTATCATGGAGAATGTTCCATGTGTACTGGAAAACAATGTATATTGTGCTGTTGTTGAGTGAAGTGCTCTGTAGATGTCTATAAGGTCAAGTTAGTGGATTGTACTGTTTAGCTCTTCTGCATCTCTGTTGAGTTTCTTTCCAGTTCTATCTTTCATTGAAAGTGGTATATTAAAGTCTCTCATTGTGACTATGGAGTCATCTATTTGCCTTCAACTCTTTTAAAGTCTGTGGATTTTGGGGCTCTTTCATTGGGTCCATAGATATTTATTACGGTTATATCTTCTTCTTCTTCAACTGATGCTTTAACCATTATATAATGTCCTTCCTTGTCTCTTATGGTGGTTTTTGTCTTAGGGTCAATTTGATCAGAAATTAATATTGCCACTCTTGCTCTTTTACAGTTGTCATTTGCTTGATATATCTTTTTCCAACCTTTGATTTTTAGTCTATTTTTGTCTTTGTCTCTAATGTGTGTCTCTTGTAGACAGCATATTGATGGGTTATGTTTTCTTATCCAGTCTGCAACTCTCCATCTCTTGAGTGCTGCATTTAATCCATTGACATTTAGTGTAATTATTGACAACTATTAATTGATTGCCGCCATTTTGTTAAGTGTTTTTTCATGGTGTTCCTGGTTTCTTCATTCCATATTATTTTTTATGCTGAGCTCATTATGTTTATGAATTGTGTTATCATTTCCTTTGTTGCTATTGTTTTAGTATTTGCTGAATATTTGTGGTAATCCTCTTTTTCTCCCCAAATTTAGAACAGTCCATTCTATCTTGAAAGTCTCTTGACTTCCTCAGCATTTAGAAGTTCTGTAACTACATTTTTTCTCTCTTTTTTGGTTTGTACTTGTCCTCATTTGCCAATTGATGTCTCTGGTTCCCTGTTTACAATCTTATACACTTATTTTACTTTGAATACTTCCTTAGTGTGTTGGTTTCTGGGTTATGTCATCTTGTGTATTAATGGTTGCTTGTTGTTTGCTATTATTGATTCTCTGTTCAAAAGACTCACTTTAGTATCTCTTGTAAGGTTGGTCTGGTTTTAACAAATTCCCTTAATTTCTGCTTATCTGGAAATCTCTTAATTTCACCCTCATATTTGAAGGACAATTTTGCTGGGTGCCTAAGGCATTTGACTGCTAACTAGAAGGCTGGCAGTTCAAACCCACTAGCCATTCCTCAGAAGGAAGGTTGGGCAATCTACTTCCATAGTGAAACTGAAGGAGGGGTTGTTATGAGTTGGATATGACTCGACAGCAGTGAGTTTGGTTTTTTATGTTGTTGTTTATATTATTCTTGGTTGGAAATTTTTCTCTTTCAGGATTTTATGTATGCTATCCCATTGCACTCTCACTTGCATGGTTTCTGCTGAGAAATCAGAACTTATTCTTATTGGTTGTCCTTTGTAAGTAACTTTTCATTTTTCCCATGCTACTTTCAGTATTCTTTCTTTGTCTTTGGTTTTGATGAGTTTGATGATGATATGTCTTGGTTATTTTTATTTTATTTTATTTTTTTTTGGAGTCTATCCTGTTTGGGGCTTGTTGGACTTCCTGAATGGATATATTATTATTATTCATCATATCAGGGAAGTTCTCTTCCAAGAAATCATAGACAATTTTCTCAGTGGTTTTATTTTTCTCTTCCTGTTCTGGAATTCCAGTGACATGTAGGTTATTCCTTTTGATGGTATCCCACACGAATCTTAGGCTTTCTTCATTTTGTTTTGATCTTTTTTCTGATTCATCCCTTTCCAAAAAAGTATTCAAGTATTTGTTTTCAATCTCATTAATTCTGTCATCCATTGATTCAATTCTACTCCTTTTCCCTTTCACTGTGTTATCTATTTCTGAAAATTTAGTATTAATATTCTGGATTTCTATCTGTAGATTTTGTATTATTTCTAATTTTTCATTTATTTTGTCATTTTGTTCTTGTATTTTCTTCTGAAATTATTCTATGGTTTTGTCTGTGTTTTCCTTGATCTGTCTCTCAATCCTTTGAAGATACCTAAATATAATTCTTTTGAATTCCTTATCAAGGAATTCCAATGTTGTTTCTTCCTCAGGGATGTGTTCTGGGTCTGTATCCTGCTCCCTTGTTTCTACCACTTCATCTTGCTTCTTTGTGTGGGCTGTGATGGTCTGTTGTCTCCACGACATTGTGACATTGTTGTATCTAGATCTCTGTTAACTGTCTGTGAAGAGCACTAAGGGTGAGTCAGGCTTTTCTTGGTGGTCATTTATCATTGGCCAGTTGGTGGAGAAGGTAGTTGTGGCTCTCAGTAAGTGAAACTGCAGGAGGTGGGAGTGTAGATGTGTCATATGGGCACTGTTGCTGTCTCTCACTCAGTTAGATAAAAATAACAATAAAAAAAAATCAGAAAAGTGAAAGCAAGTGGACAAAAAACACACTGTATAAACACACAGGAAAATCACCCAAAAAAGAAAGAAAAAAATAAACCCACAATATCTGGGGAGAGGACAATATGAGAAAAAAAGGTAGAATAGGAGAATAATGAAGCAAAAAATGGGGAAAATGGAAAAAGAAAAACAAAGAATGGGGTTAACCATGACAAAGAAAAAAATGGGAACCAGGAACAGGGAAGAGTGAAAAAGCTGAAAACTACAACCTGGGAAGGGAAGAATAGAGAACAATAATAAAAAGGATAATAATAATAATAATTTTAAAACAGACAAAAACAAACTAACTAAAAAAAGGGGAAAGGAAAATATGGGCAGGGTGGGGCAGAGCACCCAGGCTCTGACCAAGCACACAGACTGCGATGGAATTCCTGCTGGCCCAGAATGTGGCTGGGAGTGAGGGATGGCAGCACCTCCATTCATCAAGAGAGTGTGGAGTCTAAGAGTAACAGGGAGAATATTGCACCTTTCCACTCCTTCGAGTCCTGAATGTCCTTGTGATCCCTGGCAAGTGGAGCCTATTCTTAAGTGCCTAGAATCTGGATGGACGCTGTCACTTTTAAATATCCAAAATGGTCAAACCACTTGTAAACATTCAAAATGGCTGCACCTTCCAGACAGGCAAAAGCTCACAGCCCAGCCCATCTTCCACTCAGGTGCTTCCCCTTTTATTCATCAGCCACCAGTGCAGTCCTCCCTGCAGCTCCTGGCTAGCAGGACCCGTTTTTAGGTTAATGCTTAGGTCCCAACATCACTCAGCAATATCCAAGCTGTCCATGCCTTCAGGATCTCTGACAGACTGCAGCTCCATATGTCTCCTTTTTCAGTGTTTTCATGTAGGTTCTTCTACTAGTTGGAGTTTAGTTCACTCCTATATACTTCCCTTCAAAGCTCAGGGCTCCAGGATTATCTTCTGTATCTGTGTTAATTGGTTCCCCTTTTCTTTGTTGAAGAAGGTCTGTACAGTCTGTCTGCCTATTCCACCATATTACCAGAACTCCCATTTTCATTTCTTAAAAAAAAAAAAAAAAAAATTGGGAGTGAAAGGACTAGGTGATAAGGTTGGAGTTTAACTTTTGAAGAAAATGCCAAGCTGCTTTTCAAAGTAGTAATACCATTTAAGTTGTAGGAGAACTCCAGTTGTTCCACATCTTTACCAATATTTGGCATCATCAGTCTTTTTAAACTTATAAAGCACAACCCACTGCCATCAAGTTAATTTCAGCTCATAGCGACCCTTTAGGATAGAATAAAATGGCCCTATAGGGTTCCCAAGGCTGTAAATCTTGACAGAATCAGACTCCCTCATCTTTATTCCATGGGGCAGCTGGTGGATTCAAACCATTGACTTTTTGGTTAGCAGCCAAATGCTTTAAACACAATATCAGCAGAGCTCCTTTCATAAAAACTTGTTGTTGTTGTTATGCACTGTCAAGTCAGACCCAACTCATAGTGCCCCTCCGAGGCAGTATCACTACAGAAATAGATTGCCCCATGTTCCTTCTGAGGAGTGGCTGGTGGGTATGAACCGCCAGCATTCTGGTCAGCAATCAAGTGTCTTAGGCACTTTCAAAGGGACAAAGAGCTCCCTTTGAAATTCCTCAGTGACTAAAATTATGCATGTTTCCATGTGTTTATTTGTCATCTGTATATTTTTGATGAAGTTTTGTTCATTTTATTGTATTGTATTCTTATTTTTAAATTTTGAGAGTTCTATGTATATTCTAGATCAAACCCCTTCTTAGGATTTGCAAATATGTTCCCCCCATATGTGGCTTATCTTTTCAATCTTTTAACAATTTCTTTCAAAGAGCAGAAGTTCTAGATTTTTATAAAGTCTTCTTATTCGCAATTTTCATTTAGAGATAGAGCTATTGGTGTTTTATCTAAGAAATTTTGCCTAATTCATGGTCAGAAAGATTTGTTCTAAATTTTATTTAAGAAGTTTTAGATTTTATATTTAAGTGTATGATCCATTTTGAGTTAACTTTTTATAAGGTGCAAATTATGGATTGAGTTTCCTTTTTAATGTAGATGTCCAACTGTTCCAGTGCCATCTGTCAAAAGGACACATTTCTTCCACTGAATTGCTGCTCAAAAACCAAATGGCTACATTATGGATGCAGCTATTTCTGGACTCTATTTTTTAATTTACCTATTTGTCTATATTTGTGACAGTGTGACACTGTCTTTATTACTGTAGTTTTATAATATCTTACAATCAAATAGTCCTCTAACTTTGTTCTTCTTTTTCAAAGTTATTTTGGTTACTCTAGGTCATCTGCACTTACTATAAAATTTAAAATCAACTTGAACATATCAACCAAAAAAATAAAAAAAACCTTACTCAGATTTGACTGGGATTGCACTGAATCTATAAACCAATTTGGGGAGCACTTATATTTTAGAAATATTGAATCTTTTGTTCCTCAAACAGTGTAGCTCTCCATTTATTTACATCTTCTTTAATTTCTGCCAGCAATGTTCTGCATTTTTCAGTGTATAGGTTTGTTACATCTTTTGTAAGATTTATCCTTAAGTGTTTTATATTTTTGGTGCTATTAGAAAAAGTGTTTTTAAATTTCTATTTGCAGTTGTTTTATTTCAAGTGTATAGAAAAACAATTGACTTTTTTCTGTGCATTGATCTTGTATCCTACAACCTTTCTAAACTCATTTATTGGTTTTAATAGCTTTCTTGTAGATTCTGTAGGATTTTCAACATAGACATACATGCTATCTAGAATAAAAAAAGTTTTCTATCTTCATTTTTAACCTGAGTGTGTTTTATTTATTTTTTCTTGCCTTATTGCACTGGATAGAATCCCCAACACAATATTGAATAGAAATATCAGGAGTAGACATCCTTGCATTGCTCCTTATCTTTAGAGGGAATCATTTAATCTTTCACCATTAAGTATGATTTAGCTGTAGATTTTTATAGATGCTTTTTATGAGGATAAAAACATTCCCTTCTATTCCTAGTTTCCTGGAGGTTTTTGTAAGGAATGTGAGTTGAATTTTCACAAATTATTTAATTGCATTTATCTGTGTTATCCTTTGATTTTTTTTTTTTTTTTAATATAGGTATAATCACATTGAGAGAGTTTTGAGGGCTTAAACAAATCTTGCATTTTGCATTCCTGGGATAAACCTCACTAGGTCCCTTTTAAATTATTCTTAGATTCTGTTTACTAATATTTAAAAAAAAATCACATAAAGTTTGATAAGAAATATTGGTCTATAGTTTTATTTTCATGGAATGACTTTTGGATCAGGGTAATCAAAGAATGATTCAAAGAATGAGTTAGAAACATATCCTTCTCTTGTATTTTCTAGAGGAGATTGTGTAGACTTGGTATTATTTGTATGTTTTATAGAATTTACCAGTGAAGCCATTTGGCACTTAGTTTTAAATTAAAATTTAATTTATTAAAGACTTACAGGGTTATTCTGGCTATCTGTTTTTTGTTTGTTTGTTTATTTTCTTAAGTGAGCTTTGATAGTTTGTGTCTTTCAAGAAATTTTTTTTTCCACTTCATCTGTCAAATGTATTAACATAAAGCTGTTCATAATATCCCCTTCCCATCAAAATCCTCATAATTGTATGAGTGAGCAACATTATGATTAAGATGATTGAGAAAATATTGAAATTGTCAAAGATTTAATTTTACTTATATTCACAATCAAAGCTATGGGAGCAGCAGTCAAGAAATCAAACAACATATTTCATTGGGCAGATCTGCTGCAAAGAACTCCTTCAAGTATTAAAAAGCAAAGATGTCACTTTGAGGACTACAGTACACCTGACCTTGGCCATGGTATTTTCAAACACCTCAAACCTGGGCAATGAATAAGATTGAAAAGGAATTGATGCATTTGAATTACAGTGTTGGCGAAGAATATTGAATTTACCAGGGACTGCCAGAAGAATGAACAAATCTGTCTTGGAAGAAGTGTAGCCAGAATGCTCTATAGGAACAAGAATGGCAAGACTTCATCTCATGTGGCTTTGAGCATGTGATCAGGAGAGATTAGTCCCTGGAGATGAACATCACGCTCGGTAAAGTAGAAAATCCATTAAAAAGAGGAAGACCCTCAATGAGATGAATTGACCCAGTAACTACAACAGACTCAAACACAGCAATAATTATGAGGATGGCACAAAACCAGGCAGCACTTTGTTCTGTTGCATAGGTCACTATGAGTTGGAACCAACTTGATGCCATCTAACAACAACAACAATTCTTTCAGTGGAATCCTGGTTGATGCAAATGGTTAATGTGTTTGGCTGCTAACTAACAGACTGAAGTTTCAAGTCCAACCAGGGGGTACCTTGGGAGGGAGATCTGGCAATGTACTTTTGAAAAATAAGTCACTGGAAACTGTACGGAGCACAGACCTACTCTGACACACATGGGTTTCTCTGAGTCTGAATCCACTTGACAGCAAGTATAAGAAGTAGATCATTTCAGTATCTGTAGAATCTGTAGTGATGTCTCCTCTTTCATTTCTAATATTAGTAATTTCCAAAGTCTCACACTCTGTAAGTTTATAGTTTTTATAATATTTTTGGGGAAAAGGGTCATTATTTCTTCAAATATTTTTCTGTCCCCATCATTTTGTCTTTCCGCACTCCAATGAAATGTAGAGTAGGCTGCTTTTCTCTGTTTGTTTCCTTTTTTTTTTCAATCTTATTCTCTCTGTGCTTCATTTTGAATGTGTTGTACTGCTATGTTTTCAAGTTAACATTTTCTTCTACAATTCAATCCAAAGTGTTGTGGTTTTTTGTTTTGTTTTGTTTTTAAATCACAGTCACTAAAGTTTATCTCTAGGAATTTAATATTGATCTTTTTTAGGGTTGCTATATGTAGTAAACAAAAAACAAGACACCCCTTTAAATATGAATTTCATGTAACAGTGAATAATTCTTTTAGCATGTTATATGCAATATTTAAGGTACACTTATACTGAAAAAATATTCATTGTTTATCTGAAATTCAAATTTAACTGATCATCTTTCATTTGATCTGGCAAACCAGTCTTATTATTTCTTACATATCTTCACTTAACATATTCAATCTTTCTTTTAGCTTCTTGAATATATGGAATACAGTTATAATAACTCTTTTAATATCCTTACCTATTAATACTACCATGTGTGTCATTTTTGGGTAATTGATTGATTTTCCTCCCTCATTACGGATTATATTTTCCTATTTCTTTGCATTTCTGATAATTTTTTGTTGGATGCCAGACATTGTACAGTTTTGTATTCCTGTAAATATCCTTGCACTTTATTTGGGGGTGCAGTAAAGTTACTTAAAAATAGTTTGATCCTTTTGAGTTTTGCTTTTAAACTTTCTTAGGTAGGACTGCTGAGTATACCTTCTGAGCACTCTCTCCAATTCCATGATTTTTTGAGGTTTTCCACTTTATCTGGTAGAAACAGGAAATATTCCCAGCCATTTGAGAATTTCAGTGATTGCTCCCTCTAATTCTCTCACCCGAATCTTTTCTCAGCCTCAGGTAGTTTCCTGATACACAAGCCAGCCCCATTAAACACAAACCAGTATCAGAAAATATGCACTCTGGCCCAGCAACGTGGGTTCTATTGAATCCTCGGGCCCCTAAACAGACCTCACTCCTTTGTGTGCTTGATCTTCTTGAGAATGGACATGTATTTTCACATAAAAATTAAAGGAATTTTTACATTTTCTTCCTAATACTAAAAAAAAAAATTGAGGATCCAGCAAAACAAACCATGTTTATCCTGAAACTTCCTGTGTTCTTGTGACATGTGAAGATGAGCCCCAGGAGTACATCAACATGACTTTGAGAAGCATACCAATATACCAAAGACAAACAGCCATTGAATCTATTCTGATTCATAGCAATCCCCATAGGGTTTCCAAGGCTGTAAATCTTTACAGAAGCAGACTGCCTCATTTTTCTTCCACAGGACAGCTGGTAGGTTCAAACCACTGACTTTTGGTTAGCAGCCAAATGCCTAAACCACTGCACCACCTAGTATTGCGAAAATTGTATGGGCCAGGCATTCTCCTGCTTCCAGGCATTCGTACTGGCTGTTTCTTCTGTTTGGAAGAATCTTACCCGCCAGTTACTGCCATGGATCACTCCCCCTCTCCTTCAAGTTTTTGTAAAGTATCATTTCAATGAAATCCATAGTAACTACTCTACTTAAATGGAAACTGTCCCTTCTCCACCACACTCATAAATGTCTTTACCCCACTCTGTTTTTTTCATAGGACTCATCATTTTTTATCACACTATGTAAAAATTTTCTTATATCTTATTGTCTATTATTTATAGACCATAAGCTCCAAAGTGCAGAGATTTTTGTCTGACTTACTCACTGATGTATCCCCACATCCTAAAATAGAGGCTGACATACAGTGGATGCTCAATAGTATGTGTTAAGGAAATGAATGATTGACAATGAATGAATGATATGTCCTTTCATGGGGGTCACTGCCACTGGCAAGTCTGATGACAGTGCTATACATCTGCTTGTTGAAAAGACTATAATTTACAAATACATTAGTGCCAATGGAATAAAGAGACCATGAAGAGCAAGGCAATACTCATTTTGTTCCCTATTGAATATTTCAGGGGTTAAGACCCAACTAATTATCGCCCCAGACCCTTCTCTTCATCCCTTTTGGCACTGCCCTGGTCCAGACTACCTTCATCTCACTCCTAGACCATCACATAGTCTCCTGACCCACATCCATCATCTGTCCTTGCCTGCTCCCTCCAGTCATTTCCTTATCCAGAGCTGGTCCCAGAATGCACAGCATTTTCTCAATTAGAAGAGGATGCCCAGTAGGGGTTTGTAGTCTGATAGACACACCACTTGGTGGACCAATACTGATAGTGCATGAATTGGCATCAGGACCCCCTCTCCTGGGCTGAAGCAGAATACCCCTTGGCCAGGCACCCTTGTGCAAGACACAGCCAGCACAACTGTCTCTTGGCAGCCTGTTTTCCTCTTACCAGCATGAACATCACATACCAGGTCAGAAAGTTTCTACAGTAACTCAGGTGTGCAATAAATGTCACAGTGCTTTATTTGTCTTAAAATAAAATTAAAACTGACTTTAATCCCTTGGTCCCCCAGGCTGGAGAGGAATTTAATCTTAGTAATATTGAAGCTCCCTTCCCATGGTCTGAACAGGTTTCTGGAGTGTTTTATGAAACAAATGGAGCAAGTCCATTTGGAAGGCTTCTATGTGTCCAGGTGTGGATCGTGTGGATCAGAAGAAACACAAAGAGAAAGTGCCCGGAGAGCTCAGCGGGACCAGAACCACTGACCACTGACCATCAAGAGCCACCACAACGGCCAGAGAGCACTGGGGGGACTGACGGAGGGGCATATTCTATTGCTCCAGGGCAATGAAGTCATTCTCGTATTCTTTCATCAGAACATATCCAGGGCCAGCTGTTTCATCACCCACTCATCTATTCATCTATGCATTCATTCAGTCACTCAACAAATATTACTGGTCTCCTACCTCATGGCAGACCCCTCACCATATTAGATCCAGCAAGTAGATTGGAAAGAAATCAATACAGCCTCTGCCCAAGGGAAGACTACCAGTTAGCCGGGAAACAAATAATAACTAAACAACCAGATGAATATATCGTTACAAATAGTGATAAGTTCTTTAAAGGATACACAGGATCCTGTGCAAGAGAATAAAAAAGGAGGTCAGGGTAGCCTTACTGAGTGACAGGTGACTGAGACCAGATAGATAATGAAAGTTAGTCAAAACAAGAAGGAGAAGAGATGCTTCCAGAGAGTGGGAGCAGCTGGGAGGAGTTGGGGATGTATGAGCATTTTTCTTCAGATGGGGTCCACAGACTTCATTTGCTCTCAAACAGTTTCTTATGTACCTGGTCTGCTCTTATGTCTTCCACATACACACTCTCCCAGGGGTAGGGTCAGTGCCACAGAACCAACTCTAGGACTAGAAATCTCAGAGGTGCACTGCTCTTTCCATGACACCCCAGTTGTTCAAAGCTCTCATTCATCCCTTCCTTCTTTCTCCTCCTCCATTCCCACTCCCGTCCTCACCCCTGCTGATACTGATAGACACTCTCAGGACTCAAGTAAGTACAACTTAAAATGTGAGCATGACAGGGCAGGGGACTACAAGACAGGGACACAGCTTATTTAAACTGTCTCTCAGCCCAGGCAGGTGCCAGTGAAATGTTTGACAATCCAGGAGATGGATGGGCAATAGAGCTCGGGCCACACTTCCAGGGCAGAATTAAAGCCATCTTTCCCAGGAAATGCCTCATAGATCAGCACGAACAGGCTCATTGGCCCAGCCAACAGCCATGAAGCAGCAGAATGAGGCAGACTGCTTCTCCAGGAAGCAGATGTGGAGGAAGTTAGGAGTGCAAGCTGTTTACTGAGAGAAATACCTGCAAAGGGAAAAGACAAAAGGAGGGATTGGATGTGTGTGTGTGTGTGGGGTGGAGAGCATCAGTTTACATCTCAGGCCAGACAACATCTCTCCAGTCCAGGGAGGAGCTTCAAGGCAAAAGCTGCCCAGTAGAGGAGTCTAGCACTGGGTGGAGATCACCAGTACTTAGTGCCTGGGGCTAGGGTCCACCCCAAGGAAACCGTGTCCTCCCATTAAAAGTGGAGCAGATAACTAACCACACTTCTCAGCTGCCCAGAGAGTCCTTTCTTAAAGGAAACAGTACCCACCCCTGGGATCAGGCTGTCCATATCCCTCCCTGCAGAGATGGGCCAGAGAAGTTAAGGAATTGGTCCAAAGTCATATGGCAAATCATTGGTGAGACTGAGCCTAAGTTTCCTTATTTACAGGCCACACACTTTCTAGATTCCTGGGCTTTTTCCATATTTGTTCTGGAACTAGGGTCTGTAGTGCTGTAGGTAAACAAAGACCTATGATTTGGGGAGTACCTCACCCTCACACACTCCCAGGGATAATTCCTCCTCCTTCAAGAAAAGACTCACTGTGCAGCTGTGAGAACTGTGGTTGGCTGTCAGCTCCACTTTTAACTGGAGGGCATGTCCTGAGAAACAGGTGAAGACCAGGCAGAATGAGGGTCTCCCCATATTCCAAACCCTCTTGGGCAGGGGGATTAGATACACTGGAATGGATGAAGTGTGTGGTAGTTATGTTTGTGTGTCAACTTGGCTGGGCCTGGTTGAGTGGCTGGGCAGCTGGTGGTAGTTATTCCCCATGATGAGACTGGCAGTCAACTCCATGGTGGGATCTACCACAAGCTGCTGACTAGCTGCCTTTGGGATGTGGTCTGCTTCCTGTATATAAGGAGAAGCCTTGGGAATGGTCTTAGCATATGGCAAGCTTGGACCCTGCATGTAGGTTTGTCATTGCTCAGCAGCCTGCTATGCTCTACCGACCTTGGGACTTACAATGGACTTAAGTTAATGGCCTGCCATGTGGTTTGGTAACATTGGGACTATGCCTTTTTACCTGTCAAACTTGGGGCTTCTCAGCCTCAGCAGCTAGTAGTTGTCTGATGGGCTTCTAGCTCCAGTGGGCCGGGAGCAGGAGGCAGAACTTGACCCCAAGGTTGAGGGGCTTTCACCCAGTCCCTAGAGCCTGGCACTTTGAACTTGGACTTATAGCCTCCAAATCCAAACAAAACTCCTGTTTGTTAAGGCCATCCCATTTGAGGTATATTCCTGTCAGAATGGCACTAGGTAACCAGAACGAGGTACAAAGGCCAGTGGAGAGACATGGTTAAGGTAAGTGTGGGTTTAGAGGGCTTCCAGGAAGAGGAAATGCTCAAACTGAGTCTTGAAGAAAGAGTAGGTGTGCAGAAGTGTGGCAGGGAGAAAAAACAGTCCACATTCTGAGAACTGTTAATTATGTATGCAACCAAGGTGTCATGTTCACATCAGAACAAGGAACAAGATCAGAGAAGCAGGCACAGCCAATGACAAAAGGGATTGTACAGAGTTTGCAGAGGAGTTTGGACTTTAAAAAAAGGACAATGAGAAGCCAGTGAAGGTTTTAGAGAGGAGAGGGGTATGGTTAGATTTGCGTTTAGAAAGATTCCTCTGGCTGCAATGAAGAAAGTGCATTGAAAGTAAATAAAACTAGAGGCAGGGAGGCTAGTGCAGAACCCAGACAAGAGGTGAAGAATTAAGACTCCAGGCCATAATGACCCATGGATTACAACTAAGTGTCTATGGTAACACCCTATTTAGTTTCCAGGTGAGTGATGGAGGCTGTCATCATCAAGAGAGTGACACAGGAGGAAGAGCCAGTTGTGGGGGAGGGGAGACTGAATCCAATTTTGGACAAGCTGAAGACAGCAATATCTGTGTAACCCAGATGGGAAGAAGCACCCAAGAAACAGATGGAGAAACAGCTCTGGAGTTTGAGACTTTTCTTAGCTCAAGAGAGGTCTTTGGGACCTATGAAGGTACCAGTGGAAGTAAGAGCCAAAGTGAAAACAGGTAGAGCAAGACAGAAGGAACTGACGATCTGAATCACGTGCAAGCTGTTGGTAATCAGTAGACCTACAAACCAGTATGGTATGTTGTGTTTTCATTCGCATCTGATTCAAGGGATTTTTTTATTTCATTTTTTATTTCTTCTCTTACCCAGTATTTCTTAAGGAGGGTGTTGTTCAGTTCCCATGTGTTTCCTCTGTTTCCATTGTTCTTTGTATTGTTGATTTCTAATTTTATAGCATTGTGATCTGAGAAGATGCTTCACAGTATTTTAATGTTTTAAAATTTATTAAGGCTTGTTTTATGGCATAACATATGGTCTATCATGGAGAACTGGAAAAGAATGTATATTGTGCTGTTGTTGGGTGAAGTGCTCTGTAATATAATCTATATATAAGGTCAAGTAGGTGGATTGTATTGTTTAATTCTGCATCTTTCTTGAATTTCTTCCCAGTTGTTCTATCTTTCATTGAAAGTGGTGTATTAAAGTATCCTACTTTGACCTGAGGTACATGCTATGGAAGACATTGCTGAATGTTCTCAGGAACTTCCCCAACCACCCACTGTTGCTGCAAGACCTATAATTAAACTTAAGTCTAAGCGAGCCCCAAAAGATAAAATACAAAGTGTGACGGAGGAGGTGGTATGCTACTCCTGAAAAGACCTACTTGGTTTTGCTAACGTGTACACAGAAACCTGGCAGTCAGCCCCAGGCTTACAGGTGAGGAGAGAATACTCAGGGACGCCCGAAGTAGCAAGCAGGAAGATCAGGAGAAAGGGGTTTAAAAGCCAGGAAGTCAGAGAGAAGAGCAGTCAGCCGAAGGGATTAGGTGAGGAGAGGCAACTCAGGCCCACCCAGAGTGGCAGGCCGGAAGAGCAGGAGGAAGGGGATAAAAAGCCAGGAACCCAGACAGAGGAGCAGTCAGCCCCAGGGACAACTCAGGGATGCACAAAACAGCAGGGCAGAAGAGCAGGAGAAA
>NW_006921853.1:318445-321375 GCF_000298275.1 Orycteropus afer afer
GCAGGGATTGTGGGGCTGGCGCGGGATCGGGCAGTGTTTCGTTCTGCTGTGCATGGGGTCGCTATGAGTTGGAAACGATTCGACGGCACTTAACAACAACAACAGCAACTTTGACTACGGATTCATCTATTTATTTGCCTTTTCAATTCTGTTAAAGTCTAATTTATGTATTTTGGGCCTCTTTAATTGGGTCCATAGGTACTATGTTTATATCTTCAATTGATCCTTTAATCATTATGTAATGTCCTTCCTTGTCTCACATGGTGGTTTTTGTCTAAAAGTCAATTTGATCAGAAATTAACATTGCCACTCCTGTTCTTTTTTTGGTTGCCATTTGCTTGATAGATCTTTTTCCAACCTTTGATTTTTAGTCTATTTTTTTTCTTTGTCTCTAAGATGTGTCTCTTGTAGACAGCATATTGATGGGTTACTTTTCTTATCCAGTCTGCAACTCACCGTCTCTTCAGTGGTGCATTTATTCCACTGGCATTCAGTGTAATTATGGGCAAGTATGAGTTGGGAATTCTGGTAGCATAGGGCCTAAGGCACTGGACTTCTAACCAGAAGGTTGGCAGTTCAAACCCACCAACCACTCCTCAGAAGGAAGGTTGGGTAATCTACTTCCATAGTGATAGTGCCTTGGAAACCCAAGGAGGGGTTGCTATGAGTCAGGTCCAAATAGACAGCACATAACAACAACAACAACAACAACATTAATTGGTTGCTGTCATTTTGTTATGTGTTTTTTCATGGTGTTCCTTGTTTTTTTGTCCCATATAATTTTCTGTGCTGAGCTCATTATGTTTATAAATTGTGTTATCATTTCCTTTGTTGCTGTTGTTTCAGTATTTACAAAATATTTGTACTTGTCCTCTTTTTTATTGTGATGTGAGTGTTTATCATTTTTCTTTGAGGGTAGCATAGTGCCTAAGGCACTTGACTGCTAACCAGAAGGCTGGAGGCTCAAACCCACCAGCCACTCCTTGGAAAGAAGATGGGGCAATCCACTTCCATAGTGATACTGCCTCGGAAACCCAAGGAGGCGTCGCTATGAGTCAGGTTTGACTCGATGGCACATAACAACAACAACAACAACAACCCTGTGATTTATAATTTTCTCCCTGAGTTTAGAACAGTCTATTCTATCTTGCAACTCTCTTGACTTCCTCATCATTTAGAAGTTCTGTAGCTACACTATTTTTTCCCTGTTTTTGGTTTGTAGTTGTCCTCATTTGCCAATTGATGTCTCTAGTTCCCTGTTGACAATCTTGTAAGCTTATTTTGCTTTGGATACTTCCATAGCTGTGTTGGTTTCTGGGTTATGTCATCTTGTGTATTAATGGTTGCTTGTTGTTTGCTCTTATTTGTTCTCTGTTCAAAGGACTCCCTTTGGTATCTCTTGTAAAGTTGGTCTGGTTTTAACAACCCTTAATTTCTGTTTATCTGGAAATCTCCTAATTTCACCCTCATATTTGAGGGACAATTTTTCCAGGTATATAATTCTTGGTTGGAAATTTTTCTCTTTCAGGGTTTTATATATACCATCCCATTGCCTTCTCACCTGCATGATTTCTGCTGAGAAATCAGAGCTTAGTTTTATTGGTTGCCCTTTGTAGGTAACTTTTCATTTTTCCCATGCTACTTTCAGGGTTCTTTCATTGTCTTTGGTCTTGATGAGTTTAATGATCTGTCTTGGTGATTTTTTTTTGGGGGGGGGAGTCTATCCTGTTTGGGGTTTGTTGGACTTCCTGAATGGATATATTTTCATCTTTCATCACATCAGAGAAGTTCGCTTCCAACAAATCTTAGACAATTTTCTCAGTGGTTTTCTTTTTCTCTTTCTGTTCTGGAATTCCAGTTACACAAAAGTTATTACTTTTGATGGTATCCCACATGAACCTTAAGTGTTTTTCATTTTGTTTTGATCTTTTTTCTGACTGATCCCTTTCCAAAGATGTATTTAAGTGTTTGTCTTCAATCTCATTAATTCTGTCTTCCATTGCATCAATTCTACTCCTTTGCCCTTTCAATGTGTTATCTATTTCAGAAAATTTAGTATTAATCTCCTGGATTCTATCTGTAGATTTTGCATCATTTCTAATTTTTCATTTATTTTGTCATTTTGTTCTTGTATTTTTTTTCCAAAATTGTTCTAGGGTTTTGTCTGTGTTTTCTTTAATTTTGTCAGTGTTTTCCTTGATCTGTCTCTCAATCTTTTGAGGACACTTAAGTATAATTCTTTTGATTTCCTTATCAGGGAGTTTCAATACTGCTTCTTCCTCAGAGATGTGTTCTGGATCCTGCTCCCTTGTTTCTACGACTTTATCTTGCTTGTTTCTATGGATTTTGATTATCTGTTGTCTCTGAGACATTGTGACATTGTTGTATTTATATTTAATTGGTGATTGTATGTTGGAGTGGATTTTCTTTTTTTGGGATGTGTCTGAGTAAGCAGGGTACTATGTTCCTCTATTCAGAAGCACTTATACACTCACCACCCATCTCCTAGTGGTGATTGTGATAGAGAATGAAAATGGCTGTGCAGATCTCTGTTAACTGTTTGTGAAGAGAAGTTAAGGGTGAGTCAGACTTTTCTTGGTGGTCTTTAATCATTGGCCAGTTGGTGGAGAAGGAAGTGGTGGCTCTCACTCATTAAGTGGAGATGCAGGAGGCATGGGTGTGGTTGCATCATATGGGCATGGTTGCTGTCTCCTATTCAGTTAGACAAAAACAACAATTGAAAAACCATCAAAAAAGTAAAAAGAAGTGGACCAAAAACACACCACATAAACATACAGGAACAATCACAAAAAAAGAAAAAAAAAAAAAAAAAGAGGAAAGGCAATAAATGAGAGAAAATATTTAAAGAAATACTTAAAAAGCCAAAAGAAATATGCCTAGAAAAAGGGTAAAGAAAAAGAAAAAAAAAA
>NW_006921853.1:322105-328828 GCF_000298275.1 Orycteropus afer afer
GATTGCCCCATCTTCCTTCCGAGGAGTGGCTGGTGGGTTTGAACTGCCAGCCTTCTGGTTAGCAGTCAAGTGCCTTAGGCACTATGCTACTAGAAACCCTGGCTAGCAGGGCTGATTTTTAGGTTAATTCTTAGGTCCTAACACCACTTGGCAATATCCAAGCTGTCCCTGCCATCAGGATCACTGACAGACCGCAGCTTCACATGTCTCTTTTTTTGGTGCTTTCATGCAGGTTCTTCTACTAGTTGGAGTTTAGTCCATTTCTGAATCCTTCCTTTCAAAGCTCAGGGCTCCAGGATTATCTTCTTTATCTGTGTTAATTGGTTCCCCTTTTCTTTGTTGAAAAGGGTCTGTGCAGTTTGTCTGTCTATTCCACCATCTTACCAGAACTCCCTACAGAGCACAGTGAGAAGAAGTAATCAGAGATGGATGAAGTATTCTGGTTTGTAAATCAGGGAAATCATGCTGTCCAACCCAATCACTGGGCCATAAGGAAACTGGGGAGTAGAGAGGAAGTCCTCTGTCAGGAACCACATAGTCAACCTAGGGAAAAACCAGAAGGATGCCCAGACAGAGAGAAGCTTAGCAATGTCATTTCTGACCTCAAGGTCAACCAGGACAAAGGCATAAAAGTACCCCCTGGATTTGGTCACTTGTGGGTAAGTGGACGTGGGTGACCTCAGCAATTTGCATTTCCATAGGAAGTGGGAACCGATGTCTTAGTTGACGTGTGAGGGGGAGACAAGGAAGTGGAGACAGTGAAAGTAGGCCACTCTTCCAAGAGGATGGGTAAAATATTTGGAAGAGGGGGCAGGGCCAAATGATGCCCTTCTGCTCTTTTTTCTTTCAAGTCTTTGGATTTATTTTCTTTTTACATAAATGTAATTTTACATAATGTTCCATAAATGCTTAAATGTGATTTGATGCATGCTTGTATTTTAGTCTCTTGTTCCTTCTCCACATCATTCTCCCAACCCATGTTAACAACTTGCGTATTTTTGCCTATTTATTGCCATGCTCATGAACTCTGACACAGATATATAGCACAGCCAGTATTCTACCAGAACCACTAATAGGGCTGTACTGGTCCTTATAATATTGCAATGCATCCATGCCAATTGGAAAGCAGCTACTTCCTCAAGTCCTTGAACTCTTCCCTCCCCATCACCTGAATCACTCACCCCAAGGACATACTGTTAAATGGTTGTTTAGTATAGTAAATATTGCTCATGTCACTGTGTGTTTATGTGTGTGTGTGTACATGTGCACATCCATATAGACAGATTGTTTACTTTATGAATGTGGGATTATATTGTATATACTTTTCTGCCTTTTGTTTTTTGACTCTCAAGCATGCCTCATGGAACTCCCCTCAAGTAATTAGATGTGGTCATTTATCTTCTTAATTGTTGCATAATAATAATAAACCATGGGATAGATGTTCTACAATGTATTCAGCCATTTCTTCCCCACCACACACACACACACCACCAAGTGTTTGGTAATATTTACAGGCCACGAGCTGTGACCCAGGAGATGAGTCCTGTTACATGTTAAAGATGTAGAAAAGAGAAAGGAGACAGTGAAGAACCATTCAGAAGAAGGAGTGGGGAGAGGGGCCAACAATTAACAGGAGACTACAGCCTTCAGTATGGATTACCCCTCAATATAACAAAAATCCTTACAACTGAGCAATAAGCAACACCATGATAAACAGAGAAAAGATTGAAGTTGTCAAGGATTTCATTTTACTTGGATCCATAATCAACACCCATGGAAGCAACAGTTAAGAAATCAAATGACATATTGCAACAGGCAAATCTCCAAAAGACCTCTTTAAAGTGTTAAAGAGCAAAGATGTCACACTGCAGACTAAGGTGCGCCTGACACAAGCCATGGTCTTTTCAATCGCTTCATATGTGTGAGAAAGCTGAACAATGAATAAGAAAGACCAATGAAGCTTTTTAAATCATAGCATTGGTGAAGAATATTGAACATACCATGGACTATGAAAAGAACAAACAGATCTGTCTTAGATGAAGCACAGCCAGAACGCTCCTTAGAAGGAAGGATGATGAGACTTAACCTTTTCGTACTTTTGTCATGCTGTCAGGAGGGACTATTGTTTTGAGAAGGGTATCATGCTTGATAAAGCAGAGGGTCAGCACAAAAGAGGAAGACCCTCACAGGATGGACTGACACAGAGGCTGCAACAACGGGCTCAAACATAGCAACGGTTGTGAGGATGGTGCAGGACCAGTGTTTCGTTCTCTTGTACATGAGGTGACTGAGTCCAAACTGACTCAACAGCACCTAACAATAATAACTTCAACTGTGTCCATGCATTCTTGTCCCCATCCATCCACTCTCTCATCCACAGCCAGAATGAGCTTTGTCAAATGACATGATCAGGAGCTCTAAGAATAAAGACCCAAATCCTTTACTGTGGCCATATTTGGCCTGGATTCTATTTCCCTCTCCAGCCTCAACCTGCACCATCTCACCTTTGTCCCCTGAGTGCCATGCTTCCTCCTGTCCCAGAACCTTTGCACATGCTGTTCTCACTGCCTGGAATGCTCTCCTATCCTCTGTTTCCTGTTCACCTAAACTCCCAGGAACGTCTTGGGAAAATCCTCACAACATAGCCTGAGACTCTCATTGAGTCACAACGTAATTGTTAATGCTTGTATTTTGCACGAGGCTTATACATTCTGGCTGTAAGCTAAATAAACTACACTAAAACTTCCAGATGGATTTTAAGAAAAAGATTGCTTATCTGTAGTGGGGAAGGAGAATTATGCAGTAGCTGAAGGTCTCTTTAGTGACAGCTCCTCTTTGTTTCAGAATGATATTTGCTTGCTTTTCTGATGTATGGATATAGAAGTGTCTCTATAAATAGATGAAAGAGAAACCTGTCCATCAACAATCCAAATAAGAAAAAACTTTTGCCTTTGAGCCAATTTCAACTCAGTGAGAAGGAAAGCTGGAAATGAAAGACCGAGCTGGGTCCCTCAGCCTCTATGCTCCTCCCAACAATGGGGAAAAGCATCCTTTGCCACAACCCCTAGTCCCAAATCAGTTCCCTGGTGGACAAACGTCAGGGACAGCTGTCTCTTACTTTCTCCCACACTGACCTATGTATGTTACATACACATGCTGCACATGCTCATAGGCATACACACACGCACCCATGCACACATCCATGCAACATGTGTGCAGGCACATGCATGCATGTGTGGATGTGCATGTGCACAAGTAAACACCCACTCTTCTATGTAAACTAATATTATAATGAAAAGAAATAAAGGACATTGAAAACGTTCTTTCAGTTCTGATGTCTAGTGTTTCTGCTTCCTTAGAAACTTAGCATTGTGAATCATCTTACCCAGAGATGCTAACTACAGGGTGGAAGCCCCACTGAAGCAGACAAACACCTAGTTGATACCCACTCACCCTGCAGACCTTAAATGAGCACCATTTCTTCTGGGAAATCCTCTCACTCAGGCCTTAATTTAGTCAGGTTTCTCTACTGGACACCCTCATAGTTGCCAGAAGTTGTTAACTGTCACTGTTCTCAGGTACATGTTTATTGCTGTGAAAATGTGGCTCTTCCTGACTACTCTCCCTCCACACTGTAAGCTCCACAAGGTCAGAGCTTGTTTGCCTTGTTCACAGCTGCATTTCCAACATCTGTCCATGCCAGCCAAGATCGTTGGGAGGTGCAATTGAGTACAACTCATGGTGACCTTGTGTGGAACAGAATGAAGCACTGCCCAGCTCCGTACCACTTTCATGATTGCTGGTACTCTCAAGTCCACTGTTGTAGCTAGTGTGTATTTTGGGTGCCCCTCAACCTGGGGGCTCATCTTCCAGCATTGTATTGGACGATATTCTGTTGTGATCCATGTTGTTATTGTTGTTATGTGTCCTCAAGTCATCTCCAACTCATAGTGACCTTATGTACAACAGAAGTTGTGATCCATAGGTGCTTTTTTAATAATAATAATAGTAACAATAATAATTTATTTTGGTGAAACTGTACATAGCCAAAGATACACTATTTCAACAATTTCTACATGTACAATTCAGTGACTTTAATTATATTCTTTAAGTTGTGCTACCATTCTTGCTATTCTTTTCCAAATTATCTCACTACCATTATCTTAAACCCACTGCCTCCTAAGATTCCCATCCAACCTTTTGAGCTGCCATATTCAATTTAATCTCACATATAAATTCCTTAAAAGAACACAATTCTCTAAGCAGATTTCTAAGATAACCATTTTGAGGGTTCAAAGAAGACTTCAGGAGACCAAAAGAACTGGATGGTGCCTATCTAAAATTACTGAACATTTTGATCAAAGATCTATGATTATGGCTCCTGATCAAAAGAAGGGGAATGCTGGCAGAACTCTATTTTGAATGGAATAGAGACTTTCTGGAGTCACTGAGGCTGGATGAACTTCCAAGACTATTATGTTGAGATAATCTTTAAACTATAAACTTGGTCTGAGAATTTCATTGGCTAATTTTCAGAAGTAAATTTCCAAGCCTTTCTTCCTAGTCTATCTTAGTCTAGAAGCTCCACTGAAACTCATACAATAGGGTGACCCTGCTGGTATTTGAAATACTGGTGATGTTGCCTCCAGCATCACAGCAACACACAAGCCACCACAGAATGATAAACTGATGGGTAGTGAATGGGGGACACTGTAGTAGGTGCTCAATAAGAATTTTGAATGAATGAAAGGGAAGTGTTTGGGCTTTCTTTTGCCACTCTCACAGAAATACCACAAGGGAATGGCTTTGACAAACAGGGAATTATTCTCTTACAGTGTAGGAGGCTAGAAGTCCAAGTTCAAAGTGCCAGGTCTAGGAGCTAGGTGAAGGCTCCTCAACCTTGGGCTTCAGCTCTGCCTCTTGCTCCCGGCCCACTGTAGCTGGAGGCTTCTCTTAGCTCAGGCAGCAGCTGGCTGCTGAGGCTGACAAACCCAAGCTTGACAAGTACAATTGCACAGTTCCAAGATTATCAAACAACACAGCAGGCCACTAGCTCAAATTCAGAAACAGTCTCAAGATTGGCAGGCAACCATGGCAGGCTGCTGAATGACAACTCGGCTACACGCAGGGTCCAAGCATGCCAAAAGCTCCAGAGCCCTTTCTCAAAGCTTCTCCTTATATACAGAAAGCAGACCACATCCCTAAGGCAGCTACTCAGCTACTGCAGTTGATTCTACCATGGAGTTGATTACCAGTCTCATCATGGAGAATAATTATATCCAGCTGCCCAGCCACTCAAACCCAGGCTCAGCCAAACTGACACACAACTTAATTACCACAGGGAGGGAGTGAGGAAGTTATGGAAATGCCTGACCAATGAGACCTCCTATCTTCATTACTCATGCCCCAGTTTTGTAATTTTACTTAGTTACTTTGACCACTGCATTTTGGAATTACCTACTAATTTTTGGGAAGCTTTTTAAAGATAAAAGTGCCAAAGCCCCGACCCCCAGAATCTGATTCACCTGCCTTGGGGGTGGCCAAGAATCACACACCATTTGGTCTGAGATAAGGAACTATGGATGACTCTGATGGGCATATGTGCAGCCAAGTTAGGGAAACCACTGCCTTAAAGGGTGAGCTCTATGCTCCGTGCAGGTGCCCAAGAGGGTAAGCTAAAGCTTTGCTAGGTTTTCTTCTGCAGTCATGGGTTCAGGGTGAGGATTAGTGGAAAAGACTCAAGACAAGAGACAGACACTTAGGATCTGATTCATGCTGAGCACAGGGCTAAGAGCCTCTCCTGTCTGAGTCTTAAGACTTCTTATCTCAGAAATGGACAGGAGGAGGTTTCTTTCTCTCCTTCCTAAATTCCATCCATCAAGTCACCCTTCCCATTCACTAGCTGTACTGGGAGCAGATGCTTTCATAACAAGCCCAGGCAGAACCAACCAAAGGCCTTCTGCCTCATTAATTCCCCAGAGCTTTAAGGGAAGGGTTTCCACACCATACAGCCTTGACTTTGTAGAAGTCCAAACCCACTGCCATCAAGTCCATTCTGACTCATAGTAACCCCCATGGGTTTCCAAAATGGTAAAACTTTATGGAAGCAGACTGCCCTGTCTTCCTTCCACAGAGTGGTTGCTGGGTTTGAACCACCAGCCTTCTGGTTAGCAGTCAAATGCCTTAGGCACTGTGCCACCAGAGCTCCTTTTGTAGAGGTCAGCACTAGTTATTTTCATGTGCTTCCTTCTCCTCCTTTTCCTCCTCCTCCTCCTCCTTGTACTGCAGTGGGTGCTTAGGTGAGAAAGGAGGAGATGGGTATTTCCTAAAAAACTACATGTCTCAGGCCCTTTAGATACATCATCATCCAGATAGCAACCATTATCCTGCCATTTTACAGATTTAAGAAACAGAGGCTCAGAAAGATTTTGGCTTGCTCAGAGGTGCCTAGCCCAGGAATGGGGGTGCCAACAGACCTGGACCACAGTGAATTAGAAGCACGTGAGATTCCACACGTCTGCTCAGCCTCCAGACACCAGCACGGCCTGTCCCCAGCATCTCCATCCACCAGTCTGGGCCTTGGGCTCAGAGAGGGTAAGAACAGCAGGCTTTGTGTGAGACACAGCTGGTTCAAATCCCAACTCTCCCGCTTACTGGCTGGCTCATTCTGGGCACATACTCTCACATTTCTGATAACACTGAGCTTTTTTATCCAATATATAT
>NW_006921853.1:328928-336001 GCF_000298275.1 Orycteropus afer afer
TTTAAGAGCATTTTATCTGCAAAAAATATCAAGCGGGAGAAGGTTCCAACCCACCAGCTGCTCCATGGGAGAAAGATGAAGTAGTCTGCTTCCATAATGAGTTGCAGCCTTGGAAATCCTATGGGGCAGTTCTACTCTTTCCTATAGGGTTGCTATTAGTTGGAATTGACTTTACAGCAGTGAGTTTGGTTTGGTTTGGTAGGGGACGGTGTTATAATAAAAATGTCAATCTCTTTACTATGTCAGAAAGTAAAATGAATTTTTAAATGTAAATGAGGCCAATATTCCAGCCTCCCCTCGTGCTTATAATAAAGTCTAAATTCCAGCATGGCCTACATAGCAGCCCTGCTCACCCTCCTGCTCTCCCTTCCCAACAGGCGCGTGCGCTCTCCCTCTCTCTCTCTGTCTCGTCCAGCCACACTGGCCTCCTTCTCTTTCTTATTCCCACCAGCTCTTTGCACTAGGTGGTCTCCTGCCTGGGATGCTCTTCTTACAGATCTTCCTCTGCCTGGTTCTTACTGATAATTCATGTTTCAGCTCAGATGTCACCTCTTCCAAGAAGCCCTCTCAAACTACCTTATGTAATGCCCTCATATACACACACACACAGTCATGCTTTATCACACTGTGTTCTTTTGTTTGCTCCACGTTGGATGTTGCTATCTGAAACCCTCGCTTATATATATATATATATATATATATATATATTTATTTATTTATTTATATTTATATTTATATACATACATATATATGGCACATGTTTACTGTCTTGCTTTCTCTTTGTCATATAAAACCAGGGCCTTGCCTGTCTTGTTTACCATCTCACCCCCCCTCACTTAGAACTGTGTATGACTCATACTCGATGCATAAAAAATACTTGTTGAAAGAATGTTTAAAATGCGGTCAAGGCTGTAGAATGTTCTACACGGCACACACTCCATCCACTGCCTGCCTGGGTTTCCCAGAGGGTGCCCTGCCCCCACTTTACTGCTCCAGTCACAAGGTCTGGGGCTCTGCTGTTGCATCATGAAAATAGTCATTAAAAAAGAAAATGAAAAAACATTGCCTTTGAATTGGTTCTGACTCATATCAGTCCTTTAGGACAGTGTGGAACTATTTCCCATGGGGCTTCCAAGGCTGTAAATCTTTACAGAAGCAGACTGCCACAACTTTCTCCTACAGAGCAGCAAGCTGGTGGGTTAGAACTGCCAAAATTTCAGTTAGCAGCTGAGTATTTTAACCACTGCACCACCAGGGCTACTTGAAAGTAGCCATAAATCCACTGCCTTCGGGTTGATTCCAACTCATACTGACCCTATAGGACAAAGTAGAACTGCCCCATAAGGTTTTCAAGCCTGTAAATCTTTACAGAAGCAGACTGCCTCTTCTTTCTCCCATGGAGCAGCTAATGGGTTCGAACTCCTGACCTTTTGATTAGCAGCTGCATAACTTTTTGGTTAGCTGGTAACCCCCAAGAGTATGAATAAATAGATTTTTTTTTTTTTCCTGCTTGTTTTCCAGAGCAAGGAGATGGCTGGAGGGCTAGGGAGTTAAGAAAAGAAAGAAAATATCCATTAGGCATGAGTTTTGTCCTAAGAGCTTGAGGTACCTTAACATAAACTAATCCAAACCCAGCTTCAGCTTACCAACAAATGAGACCAAGTTACTCCTTCTACTCTTCCAAGTCACTAATGACCTGGGACCCGAGGCAAAACACTGAAGTACTCCACTATAGACCTCCACGAGCTTGATTCCAATCAATTCTGAACAACATTGGTAGCACAGTGGTTGAGGCATTTGGTTGGAACCTACCAACTGCTCTGCAGAAGAAAGATGAGGCAGATTGCTTGCACAAAGATATATAGCCTTGGAAACCCAATGGGGGTCGCTATAAGTCAGAATCAACTTGATGGCAATGAGTATGCATTGGATTTTTGGCCACGGGGGTGCACTTGTCATGGCTTCACCTCATTCTAGGGACTCCTGAGAAGAGTCTTCTTTCCAGGGGTCTAGCTGCCTCTGGAATACAGGACTCAATGAAGTCAGACATACCTCTTCCCAGTAAACCAATATTATCAGCTTTTGTTGATCAAGACATCTCCCTGGGATGATGGGTCTCACATTAGCAGCTGGGATTAATACTTTTTTTTCCCCTCTTCCATTTATTTGGAGAATCTCATTAAGGCAGGTTTCCTTCAGGAAATTGATGCTTTAATATTCTGCGTTGTCAGCTGAGGGCTTGAATTTTATTTCTTGAATAACATTTAATTAAACGTGCAAGCTCCCTTTCCCCAATGCATCAGTGAGCACAGCAACGGGCCCACCTCTGCCGCTCTTTGGAAAATCAGCAGAAAGCAAAATTGGGGGGCCAAAGCCCCACTGCATAATAAAGTTTATGGGCTGTACTTGGTTGTAATTAGTGCCCAGTGTCCTGCTGACACAGGCCATTCAGGTGCTTTGACTAAGGCTCAATTACTTTGCAAAACCTGGAGTGTAAACCTGCCTTTTGTAAAGAGATGTCCTGGAAGGGACTCTCCTAGACCAGGAGTCCACAAACTAAGCCTGCAGGCCAAATCCAGCCTCCCACTTATTTTTATAAATAAAGCTTTATTGGAGCATAGCCATGCCCATTCATTTACTATTGTCTATGGCCACTTTCAAAGGAGCTCTGGTGGCATGGTGGTTAAAAGCATTTGACCACTAACTAAAACGTCAGTGGTGCAAACCCACCAGCCATTCTGTGGGAGAAAGATGAGGCAGTCTGCTTTGGTAAAGATTTACAGCCTCAGAAACCCTATAGGACAGTTTTACTCTTATAAGGTCTTATACAGTCTTATAAGGTCACTGTGAGTTAGAATCAACTTGATGGCAGTGGGTTTGGTTTTTGGTTTATGGCTGCTTTTAGGAGCCTTAGTGGCAGAGCATAACACAGCCACAATATTCTACACAAAGACAATGTTCTACAGCCTACTTTGGTGAGTAGCAACTGGGGTATTAAACATTTGTGAGTGGCCATCTAAGGTCCAATTAATTGTCCCTCCGCATCCAGATCAAAGAAGAATAAAGAAAACCAAAGATGCAAGGAAACAATTGGTCTAAAAGACTAACGGACCATGTGAACTCCAGTTTCCATGACCATGAGAACAGATGAAACTAGATAACACCCAGCTACCACTGCTGACCACTCTGAAGGGGATCATAATAGGAGGTCCTAGATAGAGTGGGGAAAAAATGTGGGATAAAACTTAAAATCTTAAGACCAGGCTTACTGGTGTAATAGAGACTGGTGGCAGTATTTGCTCAAGGATAAAGCTCAGAATGCAGCAAGAAGGGCAAATAGAAATGGGAGAAAACAGGCAGGAAGTGGAAAAAGTGTTGTTATATTGTGAGAACTGCAATCAATGTCACAAAACAAAATGTGCATGAATTGTTGAAAAGAAAACCAATTTGCTCTGTCAACTTTCACCCAAATCACAAAAAGACCTTAAAAAAAAAAGAGAGAGAGGAAAAAAATCAATTTACTCAATTGAATCCTATCTTCATGGTTTTCTTAGTCTCTGGGTGGTGCAAACAGTCCATGGGACTGGCTACTCACCAAAATGTTGGGGGCTCCAGTCCACCCAGAGGCACCCCAAAGAATGGCCTGGTGACCTACTTCTGAAAAATCAGTGATAGAAAACTCTGTGGGTACAGTTCCTCTCTCACACACACAGGGTCGCCATGAGTCAAAGTCAACTTTACAATAACTGTTTTTTTTTTCCATGGTTTTTGCTACTCTTATATTCTCTGTTCTATTATTAACTTCATATATTACCCTCAATTTGACTCATTAATCATCTCAGATAAACATATATTAACAGGACACTTTATATCACTATTATAAATGAAAAACTAGTATCACGAGCCACCAGTAAAAAGCAGCCATAAAGACAAATAATAGGAAAACTGAATGTTATTGCAGCTAAATATCTTTGCCAGATGAAAGCTATAAGCTCGCATCTACTCTTTCTTTGTTAATTAAAGAGAAGAGCAAAAGTTAGAAGAGTGTTAATGACAAAGGAGAACCAACTGAAAGTTTCATCTTACATTTTCAGCTCCTGTGATATTTAAAGCCATGTCTACGTGCCCCAACCTAAGCCTTACACCCCTAACTGATACACCCTCTCTCGATTAGTGGCTCTCACCCTAACACTGGACTCTGCTTCCAAATGCCACAGAGAAACTTCATTATAGAACATGCAATAAAACAAGGACCAGCTAAGTGCACAGAGGACGCTGATATCCTTCCTGCCTCTAGTCAGAATTAGTTGGTGTTGGGGCAGGGCTGAGCCTCTCTGCCTCAGTCAGTACTGTCTCCCCAGAGCTGGTGCAGTGTCTCCCATCCACGGGTGCCAGATGATGGTAGACGAAATACGGCCCCGTGCTCCTCTGCTGCACAGCCAAAGATGCCTACCAGCTGTCTGCAAAGGAAGTCTGCATGTGCCTGTCTTCCACCTAATTCTGCACCCAGAGACTGGAGTCGCTTCCCAGAATGACTGCAGAGGATGTCCATCTTCATTATGGGTGGGATGAATCTGCTTTGAGGATGTTTGATTGAATGTCCAATAGTTACCATTAGTCTTCATTGAATACTAAATAAAAATATGAAGAATCAGAAAAGACAACCAGATTGTGAAAAATCCCCCAAATTTATTTTTGCAGTGATGTTAAATTCATTTCTGATTAAAATAATTCATCACTTATCTATAGCGAGCGATACTGAATGGTTATCCATATGTAAATCTTCCTTAGGAATATGCACCAACGTAAAGTGATTTTTAATAAAAATACATTATTTTTAGCCAGCAATTTGGTTCCAAGGGCTGGTTGCTGACAAAGGAAAGGGAGCTGTTCTGTGAGTCAGTGAATGTTTCCCAGAAAATAAATTAAGAGGAAAACAGGAGAGACAGCTAGCTCACGATATGATACAAATTCACGGTGCTTACCTTTGCATCCAGTTTCATTTTTCTTCATTTTTGCTGGGGACAGAGGTGGGTTGTGGTTATTGTTTTGTTTTTAATGAAGTCAATCAAACAGCTCCTAATGACTCTGCTGGGTTTACAGTTTCCTTGAAAAAGTCATGACTTGGGTAAAAATTAAGAAATGGCCTGGAATATGCCCACACTTCAGAGATCCTTGGTATGGCATTCAGGGCCTTTCACGATCTAGCCACAACCCCCCATCCCCTGCTGCCCAGGCTCCCCTAAGCCTATGCTTCAGCTGCACTGACTTCTTGTCTTTCTCCACAACAGTGGGCACATCTTTCCAAAATAAAAATGGGGAGATAAGGAAAGGTATTCACACATGCTTATATTTGCGTAAAGTGAATCTGAAAGGAAACTCAGGAGACAAAGGAAGGTGGGTACATGGGCAGGGGCAGGGAGGGGGGCAGGCAGCTGATGAGATGGGAAAGGAGGGAAATTTTCATCATGTCTTTTGTCTTTAGATTTTTTAAAATGATGTGAATGTACCAGCCATCTAGAAATTAAAGGGAAGGAAGAAAGAAAGGAAGGGAGGGAGGAAGGGAGGAAGGGAGAAGAGAGGGGGCGAAGGGGAGAAGGGGAGGAGAACAGGAAGGAAGTGAGTGGGTTCTTATTATTCCCAGAACATATTCCCAGGTCTTTGCACTTGTTCCACTTCCTGGAATGACTTCCTCAACTTCATACCCACACACATTTTTCTGTATTTTTTGAGGAAAGCTGGATACATCACAAGTCAATTGACATGCCACCTCTTCTGTGAACATAGCCCCCAGGAAGAGTTCCTCTGCTGCCAAGGCACCATGGTCACAATGTAAACTCACTGTGGACATGACTGCAGATGGCTTATTCTGTGTTATAGCCCTGGCCCTGGTATAATACCCAGCACATAGTAGGTGTTCAATAAATACTTGTTGAATAAATGAATGAGGATCCATATGGAGACTGAAATGGATAAATGAATAAATGAATGAAGATCCGTATGAGAGACTGTGAAACAGAGTGGTTAAGAACATGGATTTGGTGTCAGGCAAACCTGAATGACTGGAGCTGTGTGACCTTGAAAACATGACTTAACCTCTCTGATACCCAATCTCTCCTCCCGGAGAGTGTGGGAAATAGTAAGATAACTTGTGGGCAGTGAAAGGTGGTAAGTTCCAGCTATACCATTGCAATTGGATGTGTGGTGGTGGCTGCCATGCTGTGTGATAACCACCTGCCACATTTCTGTTTCCATCACCAGACTGGAAGTTCTTGAAGGCAAGGGCCCTATTAGCTTCATTTCTGTTTTATTTCTGCAACACCAGCTATGGCTAGATAACAGCATGAAAACAGTGCTCAGAAAGGTTTGTTGACTGACTAATAGAGAGAACAAATGAATGAGGAGCCTTCTGCCAGCAGAGAAGGAGGGAGCAGCTGGGTAGGGAGGAATCAGTCCTGCTGAGAACCAAACCAAAACCAAACTCACTGACCTGGAGCCAGATCTTGGGTTCCCGAGGCAGTATCACTATGGAAGTAGATTGCCCAACCTTTGTTCTGGGGAGTGGCTGGTGGGTATGATCCGCCAGCCTTCTGGTCAGCAGTCAAATGCCTTAGGCACTACTCCAGAAGCCAGACCACAACCCTGCAGCAATTCCCAACCTGGAATTCAAAATGAGTTGAGACTTGAAGCCAGAAATTAGGCCCATCCTCCTGGTGGGAAGTCTGCCCAAACAGCCCACGCTCATTTATATCCTCAGGTAGGAAGGCATCTGGTCACTTAGCCCTCTGCTCCCCTGCCTCTTTGCCCCAGACAGTCGACTTCTGGTGTGTCTTTCTCCTGGTGCCACCTATCCCAGTCCCTACAAACTCAGAGAAAAGCAAACTCACTGGCGTAGAGTCGAATCTGGCTCACAGCGACCCCTCCTTGGGTTTCCAAGGTGGTATCACTAAAAAACTAAAACTAGAACTACTAGTTTTTTAAAAATAGAACTACTTTAGTTTTTTTAAAATAAAAACTAAAAATAGAACTACTCAAAAAACTATCCTCGGCATTAGTGAGCTGAAATGGACTGG
>NW_006921853.1:338721-369905 GCF_000298275.1 Orycteropus afer afer
AAAAAACTAAAAATAGAAGTAGATTGCCCAACCATAGTCTTAACCCTTTGCTGTGGAGCTGACACCAACGCATGGTGACCTCATGTATGTCAGAGTAGAATTGTGCTCCATGGGCTTCTCAATGGCTGTAGGTCATCAATGGAAGTAGATCATCAAGACTTTTTTCCACGGTGCCTCTGGGTGACTTGAACCTCCAACTTCTTGGTCAGCAGCCTCCTGCATTAACAGTTTGTACTACCGGGGGACTGTCCCATTTCCCCACTCCCTGCACACTGGTTCATTTCACTCACTGGGCTTCAATCTTTTACAAATAACATGTGTAGTTCCTGTCTGTCAAGATCAGATCCACTGTAGATAATCAATGGAAGTAGATCATCAAGCCTTTTTTCCAGGGTGCCTCTGGGTGACTTAAACCTCCAACCTCTTGGTCAGCAGCCTCCTGCATTAACACTTTGTACTACCAGGGGACTTTCCCATTTCCCCACTCCCTGGGCACTGGTTCATTTCACTCACTGGGCTTCAATCTTTTACAAATAACATGTGTAATTCCTGTCTGTCAAGATCAGATCCATCACTTTGCAGGCATTGTGTTTAATAACCCCATGAGGTAAGTGACATTTGCCCAACTTTACAAAGGAACAAACTAAGGCTCAATAAAACTAAATGACTTTCTCACTATCATTCAGCTTTCAGTGGCCAAAGGCAGGATTTAGCAATAGTCTGTCTGATTCCAAGACAAGAGATTTGTAATATAGCCCACATCACCTTCTCTATGAGATACATGGCACTAGTACTCTGCCTACTACACCTATTCTATCCTAATAGCTCCTCAGGTCATTTGTTCCAACTGGGAATGCAGCATCCCAGGTGAGGTACCTGCTACCATTGCTTGAATACCTCCTCAAATGGGGAGCTCACTCCCCCTCACTCCCTCTAGTTTTCTTTCACCACATTTGTAGCAACCTGGTCCTCCTTGAAGCTTTCTAACTCAGGATTAAAAGTCTCTGCCACCCCTCCCCTTACCTCAGAGTTCATCTTGGCACCCACTCTCCAAGAGAAGCCTCAACTCTTTGCATTGGCACTAAAAAAACAAACCGAGCACCATCAAGTGGATCTGACTTGTAGCGACTTCCATTGGGTTTTCCGAGGCAGTAAATCTTTATGGAAGCAGATTTCGCAGTCTTCCTTCTACAGAGTGGCTGGTGGGTTTGAACTGCCAGCCTTCTGGTTAGCAGTCAAATGCCTTAGGCACTGTACCACCATAGCTCAGTGGTAGGCATATAATGGAAGCTTAAAAAGCCTGTTTCTGTGAATACATAGAATTTATTCATTGTTGGCAGGATTGCAAAACGGTAGAGCTGTTGTGGAAAACTGTATGGTAGTTCCCAAAAAAAAACTAAAAAAAGAACTACCATACTCAAAACTCAAACTCACTGCTATCAAGTAAATTCCAACTCATAGCAACCCCATTGGGTTTCTGAGGTGGTAAATCTTTATGGAAGTAGATTGTCCCATCTTCCTTCTGTGGAAGGAAACTTCTAGTTAGCAGTCAAATGCCTTAGGCACTGTGCCACCAAAGAACTACCATACAACCCAGAAATTCCACTCCTAGGTATATACTCAAAAGACTTGAAAGAAGAGACTCAAACAGACTTGTACACCACACTCACTACAGCACTATTCACAATGGCCAAAAAGTAGAAACAACTGAAAAGGCCATCAACAGATGAATAGATAAACAACATGTGGTACACACCTACAATGGAATACTACTCAGCCAATAAGATTTTTAAAAGTCTTGATACATGCTACAATATGGATGGAGCTTAAAGAAATTAGACTGGGTGGAAAAATGTCAATCACAAAAGGACAAATATTGAATTTCTTCACTTACTCACTGCCATTGAGTCCCTAAGCCATTTGACTGTGAACATAAGGCTGGAGGTTCAAGCCCACCAGCCAATCCTCGGAAGGAGGACTGGGCAATCTATTTCCATAGAGACACCACCTCGGAAACCCAAGGAGGGGTCAACAGCAGTGAGTTTTGGTTTTGGTCACTTATATAAAAAGACAAGAAAAGGCATAGGTACAGAGACCAAAGTTTATTAGTGATTACCAGGGGAAGGAGGGGGAAAGGGTGAGTTAATGGTGATGGAATAATCACATTGATTAAGGGTAGGGTTGCACAGCCAATTATTGTAATTGCTGTCAATAAGCTGAACACCTGTAGGAAGCTGAATTGGCAAAAGTCGCATGATAGATACATTTCTTGGTATTCCAGTGCTGCTATTACAGAAATATCACAAGTGAATGGCTTTAAGCAACAGAAATTTATTCTCTCACAGTTTGGGAGGCTAGAAGTCAAAATCGGGGTGCTAACTCTAGGGAAGGCTTCCTCTCTCTGTTGACTTACAGTTTAGGAGGAAGATTCTTGTCTCTTCTCAAAACCTGTGAGCCCAGTGTCCCGTACAGATCTCCATATGTCTTGGCATCAATTTTTCCCTGGGTCTAGGAGGTCCCCAGGGCAGGGACCGTTGGTCCAAAGGACACACTCCCCTCCTGGCTCTTCTTTCCTGGTGGTGGTAGGTCCCTCTCTTTCTGCTTACTTCTCTTTCCTTTTATCTCTTGTAAGATAAAAGGTGATTCAGGCCACACCCAAGCGAAACTCCTTACAGTAGATCAGGGCTGTGACCTGAGTAAAGGTGTTATATCCCACCCTAATCTCCTTACACCAGATCAGGGCTGATCACATCATATTACATCAGGGGGAATGATTACCTCATTACATAACTGCCACATTACAACATTACATAACTACTAAAGCACTGAGAATCATGACCCAGACAAGATGACACATATTTTGGGGGAACACAATTCAACTGATGACAATATATTTATAACAACGACCAAAAAAAAAAAAAAAAAAATTGTTAGGCCATATTATCCTCTGCCCAAGTCCACCAATGTCTCCTCTCTTCTCTAATAAAATTCGAGTTGAGGGGAGGGGGGGAAGGTTATATCTTGGCAATAACCTGGGAGACCAGATCCAAGAAGAACTCCCCACTTTGACCCAGACTCTATCTGATTCACTTGAATATTCCTTTAAACACAACTGTATTGGGCAAATCTGCTTCAAAAGACCTCTTTAAAGTTTTAGAAAGCAAAGATGGCACTTTAATGAGAAAGGTGCACCTGACCCAAGCCATATCACTTCATATGTATGCAAAGTTGGATAGTGGAAAAGGAAGACAGAAGAAGAATTGATGTGTTCAAAATGTGGTGTTGGAGAAGAACATTGAATGTCTTGTGACCTGCCAGAAGCACAAACAGATCAGTCTTAGAAGAAACACAACACAAATGCGCCTTAGAAGTGAGGATAGTGAGACTCCATCTTGTTCAGTACCCCCACCTCCAACCACTGGAAACTTATTATTTATTTATTTTATTGTGCTTTGTGTGCAAATTTACAAAGCATATTTGTTTCACATTCAACAGTTCGTGCACATTTGATTGGACAGCCCTCCTTACCATCTCCAACCATAACAAATCCCCCTCCCTCTCTGCGACTACCCTCTCGCTGTGCTCTTCTTTACCACGCACTCCTGTCTGTCCTGCTTTCCCTCTATGTGAATGCTGCCCCTCCGGTGTCTCATGACCTATTGCTCTAAGGGGTGTATCTCCCTAGAGAGTTGTTGTTGTTAGGTGCCATCGAGTCATTTCCGACTCATAGTGACCCCATGCATAGCAGAACAAAACACCACCCGTTTCAGTGCCAGCTCCATGATCCTTGCTATACTTGAGCCCAATGTCGCAGTCACCATGTCAATCCACCTTGTTGAGGGCCTTCCCCTCTTTCGTTGACCCTCCACCCTACGGAGCATGACATCCTTCTCCAGGGAATGGTCCCCTCTGACAACATGACCAAAGTAGGTGAGATGAAGTCTGGCCATTCTTGCTTCCAAGGTGCATCTTGGCTGCACTTCTTCCAGGACAGATCTGCTAGTTCTTTTAGCAGTCCATGGTGCTTTCAGCATTCTTCACCAGCACCACAACACCCTAGAGAGTAGGTGGGTGCATCACCCTGGAGCAGGTGTTCTGCACGTAGGTCTTTCTACTGTTGAGCTGAAAGCCAATCCATGGAAGTGAGACCATTTCTAAGCCCTAAGGATCCAGCCACTCCTCGGAAGGAAGGTTGGGCAATCCTACTTCCGTAGTGATACTGCCTTGGAAACCCAAGGCAGGGTCACTATGAGTCGGGGCCGACTCGATGGCAAACAACAGCAACAACAAGGGTAACCTGGGGCCACAGTGTTGGGAGTTCCACCAGTCTCTTTCCAACCAGTAATTCTGATCATTTTTGTGTTTTTGAATTTTGTTCCACATTTTTCTCCCACTCAATCTAGGATCTCCAGTTTTGATCCCTTTCTGAGTAGTTGGCATTGGTCGCCAAGCACCATCTAGTTCTTCTGGTCTTGGGGTCATGAAGGCTGAGGTCCTCATGGTCCATCTTATCCTTGGACTAATTGCTTCTAGATGGCTTTGATTTTCTTCATTCTTCTTTGCTCCAGATGAGAGGAGACCAATAGTTGCATCTTAGGTGGGCACTCAAAACCTTTTAAGACCCCAGTCATCAGTCACCAAAGGAGGTTACTTTGGACACATCATCAGGAAAAACCAATTGCTAGAGAAAGGACACCATGTTTGGTAAAGCAAAGGATCAACAAAAACAAGAGATACCCTCAATGACATGGATTGACACAATAGCTTCAACAATTCAGTCCATGCACCAACAATAATGGAGACAGCACAAGACTGAGTAACATTTCATTCTGTTATACATTAGGTCACCATGAGCCAGGCCAACACAACAGCAACTATCAACAACAACAAATGTTAGTGCCCTCACATGCCTTGGGTGCCTGGGAGGGCAGGCAGCTCTCTGGATGAACAAGTATTAATCACCCTGGATGTGTGAGTCTACTCCTCATTTACTCCATTCATTCTTGTATTTATTCTTCATTTCATTCAATATTCACTAAGGTGATTCATTAAATATGCCCCAGACAGTCCCTAAACTCAGACAGATTCTCATGGCATCAGAGTCACAGCAATGGAAACAGACAATAAAAGGGCAATTGGAAAAAAGAATGGGTCACACGGTCATTAATCGACATTTTGCATCTTGCTTTGTCTGATGTCACCTTGCTCCGCAGACTGCAGGCTCTAGGAGCAACTCATTCAGCCTGGTTAGTCATCATTTCACTCACACAGAGCAGGAACTCAATGCTGACCCACTGAATGAATGAATGATGGAGGCCTTAGAGGTTTCTACAAAGTGCTATTGGAACATAAGGATAAACTCCTTGGAAAACCAGTGTTAAAGGATGAGTGGAGGACATCCTACGCATCATGTTACAATGGATGTGGGCATTGGGGAAAAGGGACTATTACCTGGAAGAAAAACTGGGAATGAGAAGACTGTGACCCAGCAGAAGGAATGGCAGAGACAAAGGCACCAAGATGTGGCAAAGGCAAAAATGTTTAGGGAGCTCCATGTGTTTCAACGTGGCTTCAGGAGTCACATCAGTCCTGTGCAAACATACTCAGTTATCTGGGTTTTGAGCACAGCCCTTGAATCTGAAACAAAACCATGGTCAATGTGGCTTATACATGGGGAGGGGAGGGCTGTGTCCACATCTTCAGGAAGAAACTCTTTCTATGCCCTCTCCTCTGTCCAGCCTGGGTTCCCACACTTGCAGACATGACCTTGAGGGTCTGCCTCCCCTGGGATGGAGACTGTCAGTGTCTCCAGATCAGATAGACATGTGCTATAATGCATGGCTCTCTCTGGCATCGTGGCAGGTGATGCGCCCTTTCCGGGTCTGACAGATCCCAGGGCTGTTCATCGACCAGTGTGCCTGCCCCCACACACAGGGTGCAGTGACAGCTGGCTGACATTAATTATCTGTGAGTTAGAAGCATCTGAGAGCACAAACACAGGGCTGTCAGCAGAGCAAAGCAGTGGTATTATTGCTTCCGTGCCACATGCAGGGTCATTGGGCTTCTAGGTTCAAGGAGGGACAGGGCCAGCAGCCTTCCCAGGGTATATACAAACAACTTTTGGGTTAATTCATGAAAAGTCAAGTGTCTATTGGCAAGCAATTCATGACCCCATCACCCAGCCCGAACATCCAATCCATCATCTCGTCTTGACAGCTTTGCCACTTAAATACTTCTCAGCTCTGTCCACCTCCTTGCATTTCCATGGATACCAGCCTAGTTTCTCACCTCGGCACTGCCTCTTAACTGTACCTCCCATCTTTCCTGGCTCCCCACAGCCCTCTCTCTACACAGTAGCCAGAGTGGAGCTTTCAAACTCTAGTCGGAATCCACCACCCACAGAAACCCATCAGGGTCTGGCCCTGCTGAGCTCTCCAGCTTCAACCCCCTACACTCTCCCCTAGCTCTTTGTCAACCCATCAAATCCACTCTCAATGGTTTCCTGACTGTGCTCTTTTTTTTTTTTTTTTAATTGTGATTTGGGTGAAGATTTACAGAGCAAATTCACTTTCCATACAGCAGTTCACATACACTTTGTCTCATGACATTGACCACAGTTTACCACAATGCAACAGCTCCCCTCCCACTTCCTCCCCATAGTTACCTCTTCCCAGTGTCCATCCCTCCATACACTCCTGCCCCCTGAGCTGTCTCCCTGTGCATAAGCAGCCCTTCTTTCTCCCATGATTGTTCTCCCCAAGGAGTGTATCTACCTCAGGTAAATGTTCAACTCATACGCTTGTCTTTTGTTTGGCTGGAAACCACAGGTGTGGGTTCAATTCCAGACTTGAAGGGCAGCTAGGGGACATAGTCTCAGTGGTTCCACCAGGCTCTATCCTGACTGTGCTCTTGCCATGTGTCTTTTGACCATGCTGTTCCCTCTAACTGGAATTCTCTCTCCTCTTCTCCCCAAATCCTGTTGTTGTTGTTATGTGTCACTGAATCAGACCAGACTCACAGCGACACCTCCTTGGGTTTCCCAGGCAGTATCACTAGGGAAGTAGATTGCCCAACCTTCCTTCTGAGGAGTGGCTGGTGGGTTTGAACCACCAGCCTCCCCAAATCCTAGAGTTCCTTAAATCTCATGTTATGTGTCCCTTCCCACAAAGCTTCCCTCAACCTTAAATCATTTCATGTTGTTTTGCCTCACAAGGAAGAAATAGAGTACAGTAGCAAAAGACATGGTTGGTGGGGTCAAATGACCTAGGTTCAAATCCCAGTCCAATCTTTCATTGGCTGTGTGACTCTAGACAAGTTATTTAACCACTCTGAAACTTAGTTTCCTCTCTATAAATAGGGATGATAATAATACCAATCCTATGAGGCTGTTTTAAGGGCTAAAGAAGTTAATATAAGTAAAAGACATTTGGAACAGAGTTAGACACTAAAGTACATGCAGTACAGTGAATTACTCAATGTAGCCTTTTTCTAGCCATAGTCTTTGAAACCCCAACCAAATGACTGCAATGTGAGGTGCTTGTGGTCCACCAAGGGGATTGGATCATTTGCTAATAATGTAAATAAGGTGCATGGCACCTTGAAAGGGCAGGACCATGCAAATAAGGTATTTGGAACCCTAATGAGGAGATTGGTCAGTTTTGCCATCACACTAAGCTTACTATGAGCTATCCTAGAGGTTGGAAGAGAGGATCTCATGACCACCAAGAAATAAGAACTAGGAGTGGAGCATGTCCTTTGGACCTGGGATACCTGGAATGAGAACCTCTTCAACCCAGAAGACAGAGAAAACCAAAACCAAACTCACTGCCATCGAGTCAGTCAGTTCTGACTCATAGTTATCCCATTGGGTTTCCAAGGCGGTAAATATTTATGGAAGTAGATTGCTCCATTTTCCTTCTGTGGAGTGGCTGGTGGGTTTGCACCTCCAACCTTCTGATTAGCAGTCAAATGCCTTAGGCACTATGCCATCAGAGCTCCTCGGGAGACAGAGAGAGAGCTGTGATACCTTGCTGAGGAGGTGAGAGATGGAGAGAAGGCAGGAGCAGAGAAATGGTGACAGCGGAACCAGGAGACTGGTTCCATAGGAGACTGGTAGGAGATAGAATGAGAAAGCTTAGTGCTTTCGGGCAGGAGGCTTGCTGGCAGAGTGGGGTGCCTCCAGGCACTTGGTAGAGCTATGTTTGCCAACCCACAGAGCTAGAACTGAGCACCTTGGGGCAAAGGCTTGCTGGTGAAGTGGGGTACCTCAAGGCACTTGCTGTTGTTAGGTGTCGTTGAGTTGGCTCTGACTCATAGTGACACAACAAAACAGAACAAAAACAAACAGTGCAGCAGAACAAAACACTTCCTGATGCTGCACCATCGTCAATCCTTGCTATGCTTGAGCCCCTTGTCGCAGCCACTATGTAATTCCATCTTGCTGAGGAGCTAAAAGAGCTTTGTAACGCTTGCCCGAGCAAGGCAGAGGTCAACGGACCTCAGAGGCCAGGGGCCAAGGGCCAGAGAGAAGCTTACCTATGGGCAGTACTGAGAAGAAACTGTCCTGATCGAAGAACAGCATCCTGAGTCATTTCTGATCCTGAACTGGAACCTATTACTTCCCTAATAAGATAACTGTGAGTACTATCTGTGAGTTCTATGTGACCACTGACTGAATTATGGAACCCAGCAGAGTAGAGTGTACCATGGGAGGGATAGTTGGTGTCAGAATTGGTAAAAAGATTGGAGGGTAGAAGCATGTCTGATTTCAGCCTCATAGGAACCAGCCTTGGGCTGCTGATCTTGCTCCGCCTCTGCTTTGTGAAGTTAGAGGTCAGACGCCTCCACCATGCCATTTTTATAGTGCTAATAAACTTTAACTGTTGCTTTTTATACATTCCCTGCCTTCAGATAACTTATCTCTATAATCATATCCTTATTAGTGTGGTAATTTCATTAATTCTGTCTTCTTTAGTATATTCTAGGCCTGGTTATCTCTGCACTATTGACAACTTGGACTGGACAATTCTGTGCAACATCCCTGGGCTCTACTCATTACATGCCAGTAGCACGCACAGCTGTGACAATCAAAACCACCTCCAGACCTTGCCCAATGTCTCCTGGGATAAAAATCACCCTAATGGAGAGCCCTAGACTCCCCATTTCCTCCCAGCACTTAGCACAGCGCTTGGCCCAAATTGGTGCTCATTGAATGATGGATGAATGAATAGTATAAAGGTCTCAGAGGGTAGAAAGTCAGAAGATTTGGGTTCAAGTATTGCCTCTAACACATCTTAGCAGGGTCACCAAAGGCAAATGATTCTTTTTCTCTGGGTTTGTGTCATGAAATGGAGCTGGCGACAATGAGTGAGATCCCTATCCTATCACAGGAGGCATTATAAGGCTGAGATGAGCAAACGTTTCATAAAGCACTCTACGAATGGCTGGGTTCTGTACAGATTAGCAGATGGTAGCCGCCTCTTTTTAACTAATAGAATGGCTTTCCTCCTCTCTCCCTGCCACGGCCTCCCTTGTCTGGTATCATCTGTGCTGTGACGGCACATGGGTGTATAATATATGTTATACATAAGGAAGATAATACATCCCTTCATCTCCTTTTTAATATTGCTGTAAATATGTCTTATGGGGGAGATAATCGAGATACAGTGAACATAATGGTGATGATGGAACCAGACTGATCGGATCTCCCACCTGTCACGAGGGCAGTTTCCCTGTCATTGCTCCATTATGGATGGTGTCTTGGGTAGATTGTGGTGTCAAGTGTATTTTGAATGATGTGAAGCCTGAAGCACTTAATTACACTGTGTTTCTAATAAGAAGAAAAGCAGCATGGGAGCAGAGGGAGAGCACTGTACTCCAGGGATTGGCAGGCCCAGGTTCAAATCCTGGTAGGGCTGCTCCCAGCAGTTCAAGCTCAGGTAGCCCATGTGCCCTCTTTGGATCCCAGTATTCTTATCTATAGGAGTAGATTCAGGGTGTCACATATTTCTCTGGGGGATTTTGAACAAGGTATTTAGAAAGGATATCCTTGTAGAACTGGGGCAAGGTCAGGACAACTCTGATTGTCCAGAACAACTCTGTCCCCCAAGAAATTCTAAGAATCTGTCAAATGTGCACATGGGGCTCATTTACAGGAAGTATGTCATTCGGGGGCCTGAGAACTCAATGATTTGACTTTGAAAATGGATGGAAGAATATTCTTCAGCTTTCCACTGGCTCCTTCACAGTAGCATGTCAGAGTAGCATGGGTGGAACATAATCCAACACAATTACTTGGGAGTTTGACTCATGTTCCTTGGTCATCCCTTTCCTCTCTCTAAAATGTAAACTTGAAGAGATAGGTAGATAGTTTTGTGATGGTCCAATGAGAGTAACTGAGACAATGTGTGTCAACTGCCTAGCACAATGTCAGGTACTTGGAAGGGTCTCATCAGGGAGAGATAGATAGGATGCAAGAGGGGTGGACTCTCTCTCAACAGACTTACCTGCCCTGTCTTTGCAGGAGGTCCTCCACCCCTTCCTAACAGACTGAAATACAAGCTGCCATATTCTTAGATGCAGACAAATATACCAGTTGCCAGAGTCGAGTCCAACTCATGGAGACCTCATGTGTGCTGGGGTCGAACTGTGCTCCAGAGAGATTTCAATGGAGGACTTTTCCAAAGCAGATCACCAGGCTTTTTTTCTGAGGCATCTTTGGATAGACTCAAATCCCCAACCTTTCAACTAGCAACTGAGTGCATTAAACGTATGCACCACCAAGGACCTGAAAAACATCCCAAAGTTAAACTGGGGGGAGTCCTATTAAAAGCTCAGACTACCCATAATGACCTATGTCTGCCAATATCTCAACCATCCAATTTCAGTGCCTGATTTGAGCCTGGAATTAAGCCAGGTGTTGTAACTTGGGGTTCAGCGGTCCTGTGCTGACTATTGGGTCTCCAGGTCTCCTGAGTCATCTCTCTGAAAACCAGGTCCCCTTCACTCCCCAGAACCCCATCAGCCAGAGACCATACCTCTGAACTTATACCTACTCAAGCACCCAAATAGCCCAGTGCCTTGCCCCCAGGATGGTGCTCGAAAGATCAAATTAGATGATGCATGTCACGTGCTCCGTTCAGTGCTGGCCCCGTGCTGGTGCAGAAAACCTGGTAACAGTAACTGTTCATGGCACAAGGCATCCCTGTATTTCAAACCTGAGCACATCAGAATCAGCTGGTTGTCGTCAGCTGCCATCAGGTCTGCCCCCAACTCATGGCAACCCGACATACAACAGGATTGGACTTTTGTGCTCCACAGGGTTTTTCATTGGCCACTTCAGAAGTAATTCAGCAGGCCTTTCGGCCTGGTCCATCTTAGTTTGGAAGCTCTACTGGAGCCTATTGAGCGTCACAGCGGCACAGACGCCTCCACTGATACACAGGTAATGGCTGTGCTTGAGGTGCACTGCCCAGAGATCTAAACAGACTGCTGGCACAGAAGGGAGGTAGGGGTGGTGATGCAAGAGTAGCACAAGGAATCTTTGCTGTTGGAACTATTCAATCTCGTGACAGTGGTGGTGAATATATGAGCCTCCACAGGTGATAAAACTGTACTGAACTTAATAAACACAACACATGCATGCACACACACTCACACAAAGTACAAGTACAACTGGGAATATTGGATTGTACAAGTATCAATGTCTCTGTTATGCTATTGTATTATTAAAAAAAAAAAAAAAAACTCGCTGCCACTGAATTGATTCCTATCCTTAGTGACCCCCATCGGGTTTTTGAGGTGGTAAATCTTTATGGAAGTAGATGGCCCCATTTTCCTTCTGTGGAACAGCTGGTGGGTTTGAACCACCAACCTTCTGGTTAACAGTCAAATGCTTTAGGTTTTGCAAATGTTACCATTGGGGAAGACTGGGCAAAGTGTAGGAGCTCTGGTTACACAACGGGTAAGGCATTTGGCTGCTAACCAACAGGTTGGCAGTTCAAACCCATCAAACTGTTCCATGGAGGAAGACAAGGTAATGTACTTCCATAAAGATTTACAACCTTGGAAACCCTTTGGGGACCACTATGAGTCAGAATCAATGGCAGTGATTTGGACAAATTGTAGAAAGGATCACTGTTTTATTTCTTACAACCGTATGTGAATTTAGAATTATCTCAAGACAGTGCCTAAGGCACTTGACTGCTAACCAGAAGGCTGGCGGTTCAGACCCACCAGTCACTCTTGGAAGGAAGATGGGGCAATCCACTTCCATAGTGATACTGCCTCGGATCAGGAGGGGTCGCTATGAGTCGGGTCCAGGACTCGACAGCACATAACAACAACAACAAGAACGGGATGCTGAGCCACCTCAAGACCACCCCCAAGACTGTCTGATTAAGCAGGTCTGTTGTGGTTGTTGCTATGTGTCATTGAGTCGGACTCATGGTGACCCCCCTCCTTGGGTTTCCAAGGCAGTATCAGTACAGAAGTAGATTGCCCCATCTTCTTTCCGAGGAGTGGCTGGTGGGTTTGAACCGCCAGCCTTCTGGTTAGCAGTCAAGTGCCTTAGGCACTATGCTACCAGAGCTCCCTCAGTAGGTCTAGTGCAGTAAAATTTGCATTTCTAGCATGTTCCCAGGTGATGCTGACGCTGCTGGTCAGAGGTCCACCCTTTGAGAACCACCAAGTTAGGGTAAAGGAAAGAGGCCCCAGAGAAGTTTAAAGGATACTTAAGTTTCTTTTGTGTTTCTGTAATAGTCCCAGGGTGAACAATCCAGGTTGAGGGACACCTGCACCATGAATTCCCGCAGGAATCTAGGCCCTTTCCATATCATTTCCTCCCACATCCCCTCATCTGCATGGTTGGACCTGAGTCCCTGCCATGTCTGTTTTCTAACACCAGGGAATGACAGAAGAGAGAAATCCCAGGATAAGCAGCTTCTCTGAAAGCCCATCAGGAGGAAGACACACTTTTTATTCTCATTCAAGTTCTATTGGGGGCCTAATCACTAGCTGCCAGGGAGGCTAAAATGCACTAGCCAAGTGGCCGGGAAGAAAGACCTGGGGGCCAGACAGCAGTCTGCCACAGTGGGTCTGACCTAGGAATGAGCAGGAAGAAGGCAGGGGGCATCTGAGATGGGCCTCCCTCCAGGAGCATCTCTAAGTAGAAATGAGAAAACCCAGCTGAGGGATGGAGATAACAACTCAGCAGGATGCGCTGCTGTGTCCCGCCAACACTTTCACTACTTTGTCACCCCATCTGGTCCCCTGTGGACATCAGAGGAAATACGAACAAGAAAATTGCCTGTAAGTAGTCACAGGGGCAAATCGTCCTGCAGCCTCTACTCTGCCTCGTTCATCTGCCCCTCTCTCCAACTGCCTGTTTTCCCAGCTCTCCCCTGCCAGTGCCCAGTCTCTCCACTTCCACATCCGGGAAAGTAGGATCACTCAAATACTTTTAGTGACAGTGCCCAAGGGTCCAGGTTATGGACTGAGGCAAGACTACTATAGACAGTCCCCCCACCCCCCGCCTTTCTGCCTGTAGCTTTAAGTCAGACTTTTGCCCAGAGATCACTCTGTTGTGGGGTGGCTTCCATTTGTATTCCGTAAGTTGATGAAATATTTCAAGCAGTAAATGAGTCTAGGTCATGAAACTTTGTAGAAAGATGGTGTTCTGGTTATCTAGTGCCACTCTGACAAGAATATACCACAAATGGCATGGCCTTAACAAACAGGAGTTTATTCTTACAATTTGGAGGCTTTAAGTCCAAGTTCAAAGTGTCAGGTTCTAGGAGCTGGGTAAAAGCCCCTCAACCTTGGGGTCCAGCTCTAGCCTCCTGCTCCCAGCCCGCTGGAGCTGGAGGCATCTCTTCACTCAGACAGCTGCTGGCTGCTGAGGCTGAGAAGCACCAAGGTTGACAAGTGAAAAGGCACAGTCCCAATGTAAGTCCCAAGGTTGGCAGAGCATAGCAGGCTGCTGAGCAATAACACGGCTACATGCAGGGTCCAAGCATGCCATAGGCTAGAGACCATTTCCAAAGCTTCTCCTTATATACAGGAAGCAGACCACATACCAAAGGCAGCTACTCAGCTGCTCACAGTAGATTCCACCATGGAGCTGATTACCAGTCTCATCATGGGGAATACTACATCCAGCCACCCAGCCACTCAACCAGGCCCAGCCAAGTTGACACACAAACTGAACTACCACAGATGGCTCCAGTGTTTTTTTCTCAGAATCTATCCCCAACTGATCCCCCTAGCCTGTGTACAATTACAGGGAGCCCAGGGCAGCTCATGGGTCTGTTTCATTTCTCTGTGGGGATTTTTAGTTCAGGTTGCCAAATTTCCTTGATGGCAAGTGTCTTAATTAAAACATGGGTGTTGGATGCAGTAGCTTCATCTCCCTCTGATGTATAGGATGGGGCAAGAGGAAAATATATGATAGATGCAAATGGGATTCTTTGGGTCCTTGTTGGGGATCATGGGGAAAACAGGGTTTTGGTGGTAGTGATGATGATGATGATGATGATGATGATGATGATAATGTTGACATTGATGGCCATAGCATTTACTGATTACATATTATATGCCAGGTTCATTATGTTGTGTGCACTCCAAGATATAGACAATTATTACAAATTGAGACTCAGATGAATCAAAATACTTGCTGAGCACAGCTAATAGGTGGTGGTACCTAGGCATGAATTCACCCTGCACCAGGATGTCAGATATTGCAAATCCACAACCTTGTGTTGAAGTTCAGCCCCTGGTGTATTTTGCTTGACCCACAGAGTACTTTTTTTTTTTTTTTTAATTGTTGTCAATATTTACATATAACTCAAACTCACTGCCATTGAGTTGATTTTGACTGATTGCAATCCCCACTGGATTCCAAGGCTGTAAATTTTTACAGAAGTAGATGTCTCATCTCCTGCAGAGCAGCTTGTGGGTTTGAACTACTGACCTTCTGGTTAGCAGCCAAATGTCTTATCCACTATGCCACTTAAAAAAAAAAAAAAAACACTCACTGCCATCAAGTTGATTCCGTCTTACAGTTACCACCTTTGAGTTTCCAAGCTGGTAAATCTTTACAAAAGTAGATTGCCCAATCTTTCTTCCCAGGAGTGGTTGGTGGGTTTAAAATGCCAGCCTTCTGGTTAGGCACTATGCCACCAGAACTCCTTAATATTTGTACAGAGGGTTTTTAATTTGTACGACTAAAATCATTTCAGTTTCTGGCTTCCCTGAAAAATTCAGAACCTATGGCATCACCAAGGCCATGATTCCCACAGGAATCATTTGTCCAGGGCTGGCCACTTTAGTATGGACTGTGTTAATATTTTCCCAAAGTCCTCACCTGGGCCATTCACATCCTATTTCATAGCGTGGGCCCTGTGGACATTTGCAATTTCAGTCACTTCTACAAGGGGCTATACAGACTGCTGGTCAACCATCTGGCTGTTAGCCACTGCTGGGTGGCCCTTCTCTGGCCCAGTGGATAACGACTGGCTTTGGGACCTCAGTCTGGAATGACTGCAAGGGTCCAGTGTGGCTTGGGCCTCATGCGAGTCCAGGCAACTGCCCCGAAGTCTCTATGGCATTTTCCTTAAAAAGCATGACATGAACTTAGATCAAAAGATGAAATTGGTTTGGGAGGGGGTGGGTTCTGTGCTCTCTCACTGTGTCTGCGGGCAGAAAACAGTCCGCCCAACACGAACAAGATCAATGTCTGCTCCGTAAATTCCCTCAGAAACTGTGAAATTGCATAAAAGATTTGATCAAAGTCCCCATCAACCGCCAAGCTGTAATGACTTCTGTGATTTTTCTTAACTGGATTTTAATTTTTATGTTTATTATTTGGGGACTGATGGAGCAGAGGAAATGCTTCAGTCGCTGGATTCCACTTTAATTCTCTCCTGCCAAGCACTTTAAGAACTCAGAAAAACTCAATTGCAAAAGAAAAGCATTTGGCTCTCAGTGTTTCATGTTTTGTTCCCGTTCCCCGGGCTTGGAGACAGCTCGGAAACTTAATTAAAATCAATGGAGAAAAAGAATTGAATAAATCACAACATGAATATCTCTGAAAGTCTGTATCACAGCACAGTAGCACAGAGGTGAAAAAAGACGTCTATTCGCTTTCTCCCTTTGGAAAGGGGAAAGATGAGAATGGCGGCTGAGTGCACTTGATATCAATCTATCTGTCTATCTATCTATCTATCTGTCCTCGGAAGGAAGGTTGGGCAATCTACTTCCATAGTGATACTGCCTCGGAAACCCAAGGAGGGTTCACTATGAGTGGGATCTCACTCAATGGCAGTGGGTTTTGGGTGGATCTCTCTCACTCTCTCTTTCTCTCTCTCTCTCTCTCTCTTCTCCCTCTCTCTCTCTTTCTCTCCTCTGCAAGTGGGATTAATGAGGAGTAGAATAGTGAAAGGTCAAAGGGCATGGATCTACCCCTCACTCAGGAGAGGTGGAAAGGTTGGCAGGACATAAAGACCCTGGACTTCCTCCAGCAACCCTACTAAGTAGTTGTACGCAGCCCAATTTTACAAATGAAGTTAGGAAATTTTCTCCAAGTTTACCTGGGCTATACTGTCAACTTGGCAAGATCTGCTTCGCACTAGTGAATCTCCCTAGTGCTTGTGGGCAAATTCTTCTCAGGGGATCAAAATCAGACCCAGAAAGGGGCAGGAAATGACACCACAAGGCCACCAGGCTGACCCCTGCCTTCTAGTGCAATCATACCTAAACCACTCTGACCCCAAGACAGTCAGGCCTGCGCTTTCCCACTCCAGAGGAGGAAATGCTACTCCAGTCTAGAAAAGACACTTCCGTTTTAGCATCCCTCATTCTCCACAGAGCAGTTACTACATGAGTCTAACCTGAGTCATTTTGCTGCAGCTGGATCATGTCCTTGGGGGTAAATCTGGAAACGAGGGACAGAGCCACTCCCTTCCCTCATCCCTCCCGTCATCCCTCCCTCCCATCATCCCTCCCCAAATGTCTGCCTTCTTGCGCAGCCAAATCACCCAACCCAGTGCCTAACACAGAGTATGCAGTTGTTAAATACCTGTCCCCTCCTTGTGTGTCTCCTGGATCACAGGGACGACAGGCCACCACTGTCCTTCTCTGAGGGCAGTTCACAGTCTAGAAAGAAGGGCCACATTTAACCACTTGACTACAGTGCAGAGAGGTCAGTGTGATAATAGGTACAAAGCTAGGAGTCCCTGCATGGTGCCAACAGTCACTGCACTCAGCTGCTAACTGAAAGGTTGCCAGTTCAAGTCTACCCAGAGGTGCCTCAGAACAAAGTCCTGGCAACTGACTTCCTTAAACTCAGCCATTGAAAATCCTGTGGAGCACAGTTCCACTCTGATACATACGTGGTCACCATGAGTCAACATGACTTGATGGCAACTGGTTATCTATAAAACGACTGAGGTTGACCCTTTGGGCCCTTCCTGACTTGGTCTCACTTCACCATTTCTTCATCTCTCATTCCCTCCCTCACTCCATCAGACCCAGCTGCTCTGGCCTCAGGATCCTCACACAAATTCTTCCTCCTTCCAGAATATTCTTTCCTCCTCTTTACATCTGGTAAATCCTATTTATCTTCCATATCTCTGATAAGTGTAAGTTTCTCAGGAAACCTTTGGTCTACCTCACCCCAAATTAGGGGAAGCTCCTTGCTACATGCCCAAGCTACTTAACATGAAGATATTTCCCTTTGGCAAATACTCATATATAGTTACTCATTCAATGTCTGTCCATGATAGACAGTGAGCATCTTGAGGGCAGGAAGGACTTCAGACTGGAGATGACATTTTAGTTAGATCTTGGTAGTGAAATAGAATAGACCAGTGGGACAGAGGGGAAGTTAGATGAAGGATGAACTTACAAAAGATGTTTCTGCATTGGATTGGCACATGTGTACTGGTGAATTGTTGCCTCAGTGGTGCCTGAAACTCAGTGCTTTCCAGCAGAAAACATCTATGCTTACGCTTACGGTTCTGTAGGCTGACTGTAGTTGGCAGATCTAGGCAGCTCTGCTTCAGACTGAGGGTGGGCTTCACCTGACTCCCAGCTGTGGGCTGGGCTAAGTCTATCCCATGTGTGTCTGTTTAGCCCAGACCAAAGGAGCAGCAGTGGCCTGGGATATGCCCTTCTTGTGGGAGACCACAGCACAAGAAAATGAGCTTAAATGTACAAAAGCATTTTACAGCCTTGGTCTCCATTGTTTAAAATAAGTCACGTGGCCAAGATCAAAATTGATGGGATGTGGAATTTTACTTTTGCTTCTTCTGAAAGGAACTGCTGAATCATGGTGTCATGGATTGAATCGTGCCCCCCAAAATATATGTTGGACTCTTAAAACCTATACCCGTGGATGTAATCCCACTGGGGAATAAATTGTCTTATTAGCCCTATCAGTGTAGGGCTGTTCTAAACTGAATTACTTATGAGTTATACAAAGAGCCAATTACACAATGAAGCAAGAACAAAGGGTGTAAAACAGATGCCAGCTGGAAACCACCAAAGAATGTCTGGGGAAATGGATAAGGAAGGAATCTACATGGCTGAGACCCTAGATTCAGACTTCTAGCCTCCTGAACTGTAAGAGAACAAATTTCTGTTCTTTAAAGGCACCATTTTCTTCTTGAGAACATAACCGGATGGTATTCAGCTACCATTACTGAACATTTTGATCAGAGATCAGGCATTCAGAACTTCAAATTCTCATGGAATCCGGAGTTTCTGGAGCGACTGAAGCTGTATGACCCCCAAAACTATTGCCCTGGAGAAGTTTTAACCTTAAACGAATCTATCTCCTGAAGTCATCTTAAACCAAACATGAGTTTAGCTTAGTTAGAAAAGAATGCCCATCATGAGCGAAGTTCTTTTTTTTCTTTTTCTTTTCTTTAAATTGTGATTTGAGTGATCACACCGACAACAACAACTCAAAAAGTCAGATGAAAAGCTCAGAGGGCTGTGAGTTTGTGTTGACAATGGTGAAAGGGTTAGGAAAAGGAGACCGAGGGAGATGGCACAACTTGAAGAATTTAACCCGTATAGTGAACTATACATGTACAACTTGTGGAATTGGTATGTGTTTTGCCATCAATATATTTACCCCAAAAGTTTTTTAATCTGAAATTAATATATATGAAAATAAAAGACACCTACTTGTAGTATTTGTTACAGTAGCACTAGGGAACTCAGAAATATGACAAAACCAAAAACATCAAACCCATTGACATCAAGTTAATTCCAATTCATAGTGAATCCCATTGGGTTTCCAAGGCAGCAGATATTTATGGAAGTAGATCGTCCTATCTTCCTTCCACAGAGCATTTGGTGGGTTTGATCCACCAACCTTGGAGTTAGTAGTCAAATGCCTTAGGCACTGTGCCACCAGGGCTCTTAAGAAATATGACAAAGAGCATGCATATGTAGCTCTAACACTGGGAGGGTACAGGAAATTGCAAAAGTGATTCAATATCTCTTAGCAAGTGTGGGATGAGGAGGAAAGAAGCATCAAAGATGGTATCTGGGATTTTATTGTGCAAGTGGCCAGAGTGGGTGTCACTTTCCAACAGGTGAACATGTTGTTGTTGTCAATAGGTGCCATCCAGTTGGTTCTGATGCATAGAGACCCTGCATTGCAGAACAAAACACTGCCTGGTCCTGTGCTAGCCTCACAATCCTTGCTATGCCTGAGCCCACTGTTGCAGCCACTGTGTCAATCCATCTTATTGAGGGCCTTCCTCTTTTCTATTGACCCCCACTTTACCAAGCATGATATCCTTCTCCACGGAATGGTCCCTTCTGACCACATGACCAAAGTAGGTGAGATGAAGTCTGGCCATTCTCGCTTCCAAGAGGCATTCTGGCTGCCCTTCTTCCAGGAAAGATTTGTTAGTTCTTCTGCCAGCACCTTCACTATTCTTCAACAACACCACCACTCAATAGGATCAACTCTTCTTCAGTCTTCCTTATTCATTGTCCAGCTCTCACATGCATATAAAATGATTGAAAATACCATGGCTTGGGGTAGGTGCACCTTAATCTTCAAAGAAACATCTTTGCTCTTCAGTACTTTAAAGAGGTCTTTTGCAGCAGATTTGCCCAGTGCAATATGTCGTCTGATGTCTTGACTGCTGATTCCATTGGTGTTGATTGTGGATCCAAGAAATATGAAATCTTTGACAACTTCAATCTTTTCTCCATTTATTGTCATGCTGTTTATTATGTTGAGATGTAATCCATACTGCAGACTTTAGTTTTTAATCTTCACCAGTAAGTGCCTCAAGCCATCCTCATTTTCAGCAAGCAAAGTTGTGTTGTCTGCATATTGCAGGTTGTTAATCAGTCTTCCTCCAATCCTGATGCCATGTTCTTCTTCATATAGTCCAGCTTCTCAGATTATTTGCTCAGCATTTGCTCAGATTGAATAAGTATGGTGAAAGGATACAACCCTGATGCATACCATTCGTGACATTAAACCATGCAGTATCCCCTTATTCTGTTTGAATGACAGCCTCCTGGTCTATGTACAGGTTCCTCATGAGCACAATGAAGTTTTCTGGAATTCTCATTCTTCTCAATGTTATCCATGATTTGTAATGATCCACACAATCGAATGCTTTTGCATAGTCAATAAAACATAAGTAAACATCTTTCTGGTATGATTTGCTTTCAGCTAAGATCCATCAGACATCAGCTATGATATCCCTCTTCCATGTCCTCTTCTGAATCCAGCTTGCATTTCTGGAAGTTCTCTTCCAATAAATTGCTACAACCATTTTTGAATTATCTTCAGCAAGATTTTACTTGTGTGTGATATTAATGATATTGTTCTATAATTCCCACATTCTGTGGGATCACCTCTATTTGGAATAGGTACAAATATTGATCTCTTCCAGTCAGTTGGCCAGGTAGCTATCTTCCAGATTTCTTGGCACAGACAAGTGAGTGCCTCCAGCATGGCATCCATTGGTTGAAACATCTCAATGGGTATTCCGTCAACTCCTGGAGCTTGTTCTTCACCAGTTTGCTTCAGTGCAGTTTTGACTTCTTCCTTCAATACCATTGGTCCTTGATCATATTCCATCTCCTGAAATGGATGAACATCAATCAATTCTTTTTTGTACAGTGACTCTGTGTATCCCTTCCATTTTCTTTTGATGTTTCCTGGATCATTCAATATTTTGTCCATAGAATCTTTCAGTATTGCAACTCAAGGCTTGGATTTTTTCTTCAGTTCTTTCAACTTGAGAAGTGCTGAGCATGTTCTTCCCTTTTGGTTTTCTAACTCCAGATCTTTGCACATTTCATTATAATAATTGACTTTGTCTTCTCAAGCTGCTCTTTGAAATGTTCTGTTCATCTTTTTTATCTTGTCATTTCTTCCATTTGCTTTAGCTACTCTCTATTCAAGCGCAAGTTTCAGAGTCTCTTCTGACATCTATTTTGGTCTTTTCTTCCTTTCCTAATGACCTTTTGCTTTCTTCATGGATAATGTTCTTGATGTCATCCCACAATTCCTCTGGTTTTTGGTCATTGGTGTTCACTAATCATAACTGTTCCTTAGATGATCATCTAAATTCAGAAGGGATATAATCAAGGTCATATTTTGGCTCTCATGGAGTTGTTTTAATTGTGTTCAGCTTCAACTTGAATTTACATATAAGCAGTTGATGGTCTCATCCACAGTCAGCTCCTGGCCTTGTTTTGCTGAAGATATTGAGCTTCTCCATTGTCTCTTGCCACAGATGTAGTCAAGCTGATTTCTGTATACTCCATCTGGTAAAGTCCATATGTATAGCCACAATTTATGTTGTTGAAAAGAGGTATTTGCAATGAATAAGTCATTGGTCTTGCAAAATTCTATCATGCGATCTCCAGCATTATTTCTATCACCAAAGCCACATTTTCCAACTGTCAGTGATTCTTTTTTGTTTCTAACTTTTGCGTTATAAATACCAGTGATAGCACCAGAGATAATCAACACATCTTGATTGCCTGTTGGTCAATTTCAGACTGCAGAAATTGGTAAAAATCTTCAATTTCCTCATCTATGGCTTTGGTGGTTGGTGCACAAATTTGAATAATAGTAGTACTAACTGGTTTTCCTCATAGGCGTATGGAATTATCTTATCACTGACAGCACTGTACTTCAGGATAGATCTTGACACGTTGTTTGTGACGACAAACACCATGCCGCTCCTCTTCAATTTGTCATTCCCAGCATACTAGATCATGTGGTTGTCTGATTCAAAATGGCCAAAACCAGTCCACTTCAACTCACTAATACCTAGGATATCAATTTTTTCTGTTCCATTTCATTTTTAACAACTTCCAATTTCCCTAGATTCATATTTTGTGCATTCCATGTTCTTAATATTAACGGATGTTTGCAGTTGTTTCTTCTCATTTTGAGTCACGTCACATCAGCAAATGGAGGTCCCAAAAGCTGTACTCCATCCACATCATCAAGGATGGCTCTGCTCTGAGGAGGCAGCTCTTGCCCATTCACATGTTGAGTGCCTTCCGACCTGAGGGACTCACCATCTGGCACTGTATTGGACAGTGTTTCAGGGCTATTCATATAGTTTTTCAGTAATACATCAGATAGTGTTTCACTGTTATTCATAAAGTTTTCACTGACCAATTCTTTGAGAAGTTGATGGCCCTTTCCTTCTTCCGAGTCTGTCAGTCTGGAAGCTCCACTGAAAACTATCTGCTATGGGTGACCCTGCTGGGAATTTGATATACTGGTGGCATAGCCTCCAGTCTCACAGCAACATGTAAGCCACCACAGTATGACCAACTGACAGAAGAGTGGTGGATGTGAACATAAGAGGGGGGGTATATTTGAGAGAAAGTGTTGCATTCAGTTTTGAGCTTGTTAATTCTGTAGTGCTTATGGCACATCCAAGTAGAGAAACATCTAGCCTCCATTGACTTCCAAGGTCTGTGTGTCAAAGTAGAGAGCTGAGCTGAAATTTGGCAGCATCAATGTAAAAATGGCACCGAAGCTCTGGGGGATGGAAAAGACTATGCAAGGAGAGTGTGTGAGGTGTCAGGCACCACTGGTTGGCCACCTCCATCCAGCCTCCTCTGCAGCTAGAAATGGCCAGGTGACCCAGTTCCAGCTAATAAGGGGAAAAGAAAGATTGCCCATGAGGGCTTTTTAAAGGGTTTTGCTCTACTGGTAGAAGGGCAGATGCATGGAGAGATGTGTTAGTGTTGCTTCTTATCACTAATCCTGCCTTAAGCACAATAGGATGGCTGTTGCTATAGTGTTGTGTCAGTATGAGATTGACAAGCATGAAGAAGAAAAGCTAACAAGCTAGAGATGTTAAGGCAGAAATGTAATAAGAACTTCAGTCTTTAATGACATCTCCAGGCAACCCTAAGACCTCCAGAGATTATTTTAAGGAAACAATAAGTATCCTTATTGTTGAAACCAGTATTAGCCAAGAAATCTGTTATTCACAGCTTGATGTGTTTCTTATTGATACAAGGGCAAAAGACAGAACCCAGGGGAAATAACAATGGATATTTAATGTGTGGGCAAAACAGGAGGCGTTGATAAAACAGAGAGGAAAGTAAAAAGAAAAACATGTGTTGGGATGTGGGGAAAACATAAAAATATTATCAGACCCTAATTCTGCAGAGAACTTTTTTAAGATAATGCATGAAAATTATCCCTGGATTTGAGAAGCAGAAGACCACTGAAATTGTTAATGAAAGTCATGCAACAGTGGAGAGAAATGGGTTGAAAGAGCACAAAGGAATGAGGAGTATAGTGGGCATTTGGAGGGATCCTGGATATATTCACGCCCACTCCCCTGCTGGGTAGTATCCCATCCATGACCCCAGGACTGGGACATGTGCCCCGGAGCTAGCCGGTTGGCCCAAACAAATCTCCTAACTAAAGTTTGGCTAATCAGAGAGGAATCTGGGCCTTTTGGTTGGTGACAGAAAAAGACGTATTTTCTATTTGTTACATATTTAATTTATGAAAGATTGTTACAATATAGGGAAGAAAAGGAAAAAAATATATTTCTCCTCATAAAAACGCAATAAAAAAGAAAGCACGAACATTGCCTTCTTTTATGTTGAAATAGTGTCATGATATGACTAACACTCCACAGATCAGCCGTGTCTCAGCTTCCTAGGCCTGCTGTAACACAAATATCACAAATGGATGTCTTTATAGAACAGAAATTCATTTTCTCACAGATCTGGAGGCTAACAGTCCAAATCAGGGTCTCAACTGTGTTGATTCCTTTCTTGTCAGTAGCCCTGGGGGCTGCTTGGTTCCTTGGCTTATTGATGATCCTGACACTGCATCTGTCTTCCACCCTCTGTCTGCATTCTTGAGTCTGTTTCTAATCTGCTCTTTTTATACCTCAGAAGTGATTGGGTTCAGGACACACCGTACACTGATAGGACCTCATTAACATAATAGAGAAAACCCTATTTCCAAACAAGATTACGCCCACAACCACAGGGGTAGGATTCCAACACATATATATATTTTTTTTTTTTGGGGGGGGGGCACAATTCAACCCATAACAACCTGATATCATATATATTCCTTTTTTCACACTGGACTTGAACTTGGAAGGCTGCATGGATCATGCCATCTTCCCACCATGCAGAGAGCAAATGTGAAAATGGATTCAACATAGAAGGAGCAAAGGTGAGAGAAAGAGAAGGAGACATCTAGTCCTGTGACATTCTGTGAGTGTTGGATCCATCCAGACCTGAAGTGAGGCCCATATTCTGGATTTGGGCAATTAATCTCCTCACCAGTTCAAGCTGGAGTTTCTGTCACTTGTGTATAAATAATTCCTGATAAAAGGTGTTGAGACAAAGTGGAGGAAGGAGGGGTGAATGATTCTCCTTTTCACTTTCAAATGCCAGCACTACTGGGCAATGCTTACATCCCCTCCCATCTCTCACAGGATTACTGTGTTTAGCCACCGTTACTCGGAGGGCAGCTACAATGTCTGTCCCACACGATGGGAAAGGAGGGGCGAGGCTGCGGACTGTTTCAGTCTTTTTCTATCACAGCACTCTGAGGTCTCATGCTCTTTTCCTCCAGCTGGAGAGGATGAGCCAACTGCCTCATTTATCACTCCCTGTTTTTGTTTGCTTTTGTTTTCATCAGCCTCCAGCAAGATGCTACAAGTGATTATTCCCAAAAAGTGCATCTAAGAGAAGGCACTGATTTCAGAGTAACTGCCATTTTCTGTGCTCTGATGCAGCCCCGCCAGGATTAGCCACATGGGGGCCAGAGCTCTTAGCCAAGAGCTCCTAATAATTCTCTGAGCAGGGCCTGCGTGGAGTCCTGCATCTCAGTAGGGCAGAGGCTGCCGCTGGAGGCTAAGTGGCTGCAGCTGTGCAGGTTAGAGGGCACCAGGCAAATCATTACAAACACAGGGGCACCTCAGGATCCTGCTCAGGAGAGAGGCAAAAGAGGCAGGAATACATCGCATCTCTGACGGATGAGAACCTGCTGATCTGCATGTCCCCTAGGTGAGCCAGAGAAGCATGATCTGATCTGTTTTTAGCTTAGCAAGAGATCAAAGACACCAGATATGAACCAGAGAGAGAGTGAGAAAGGCCCTCCTCTACCATGCTGTGGTTCAGGGGTGACAGTTAACCTGGAGACCAAGAACAAAACCATAAACCCAGGCAGGGTCAGAGCGGGGAGATCTGGGAGAATACCACTCTATGGCAGAAACCACAAACTCAGATGCCTCCAGGGCCTAAGCAAGAGAAAGAACTTGGAGGCCAACACCAGAAATAGATGGAGAACTGAGAAGTTATGTCCCACCAAGATAAGCAATTTCTATTCAGTTCCAACTAGGCAGAAATGAAGGCTAGTGCTGTCCAATCTGTTGATTGTTTTAAAGAAGCCAACAATCTGTGAGGCTTTTTTAAGTGGAAATGTTTCTACTAAATTTTGGCCTCTACTTTAATTCTCCCCACCACACACACCTATTTTTTAGAACAATGTGTCATTCACATTTTCAACCTGTGGTCTATTTGAGTGTATTGCATAAGGTGGCTTGGAGACAAGCTCAGAACTTCATTCACCAATCCCCTTATTTATTTATAATTCAATCAACAGCTATGCCCGCACACATCATCTCAATGTAGAACACAGCATAATTAAACAACAAATATTTAGTAAGTGCCTATGACATTCTGCATCTGGTATAGAAATAAACAACAACAACAAAAATCCCTGCCTCATGAAATTCACAATCTGGCTAAGAAACATCAAGTAAACAAGTACATAAGCTTTATAACATATTAGCAAATCATTAGTAGTGTGGAGTAGGTGATACAAGTTCCAATAGAATTGGCAAGGATGGTTTTAGAAGATGATACTCGAGAAAACATAAAGGAAGTGAGAGAAAGACAGGTGAGTGACTGTGGGAAGAGTGTTTTAAGCAGAAAGAGCAAGTGCAAAATTCCTGTGGCAGAAACATGTACAAGTCAGAGCAAGGAGGTCAGTATGGCTAAAGTAGGATGAGCAACAAGAGTAATGGGAGACAACAATAGAGTGGGAACAGGAAGAAGATGATATACTTTATAGTAAAGGCTTTGACTTTTACTGAGAATGAGCCAAAAAGCCAATGGTTTCAAGCAGAGATGTCACATGACACCCACACACACACACCGCCAATGTGATGGATATTAATGTCACTCCACAAATATCACCTCATTTTCCTTAAGACAACCTAACTATGACTTCTATTACAGGAAAGAAATTCCATCTCAATCCTGACTGCATTCCTTTCCTCTGTTGAAGGTCACACTCAAATAAAGGAGGTATATATGGAGGCTCCACCACCTGTCTGTCAGTCTGTACTGTGGCGGTATGTATGTGTTGCTGTGATACTGGAAGCTTTGCCACTGGTATTTCAAATTCCAGTAGGGTCACCCATGAAGGGTAAGTGTCAGTGGAGACTTCCAGACTACAGCAGTCTAGGAAGAAAGGCCTGATTGTCTACGCCAAAAAATTAGCCAACAAAAGCCCTATGGGTCACAAAAGAACATTGTTCGACTTACTTGCTGTAGACATGGCATCAGGAGTGGTCAACTGCTAGAGGAAGACATCATATTTGCTGAAATAGAGGTCAGGTAAGGGAGAAGGAGAGCCTTGATGAGATGCATTAACACAATAGCCACAATGATTGCCCTGAACATGCTGGCAACTGTGAAGATGACGTAGGACTGGGCAACATTTTGTTCTGTTGTCAGGACTCAAAGCCCTCTCAACCACAGCTATCTATCTATGTGTATGAAGGCTGGAATGTGTAGCTCTGCATCTAACTGAAATGTGTCATGGTCATCATGATATGCTTGTCTGATCTGCAAGAGGTACTGTGTCATGAAAGGAGAATAGCTAAAGACCCCTTGCCTAGGATACTGTCTCTCTAGGCAGGATGTGCTAATGGGTAAGACTAGATTCTGTATCATGTAAATCCAATATTCCAATGGTTCAATGCAACAGAAGACAATTTCTTGTTCATGTAATAGGTCAGTAGACATGATGCTGCTTAATAGGCAGCTCTTCTCCATGCGGTGATATAGAGAATAAGACATTTTCTATCTTGTGCCTCTATAACCCATTGCAAACCAAAACCAAACCCATTGCCATCAAGTTGATTCCAACTCACAGCAACACTTTAGGACAAAGTAGGACTGTCCCATAGGGTTTCCAAGGCTGTAAATCTTTACAGAAGCAGACTGTCTAATCTTTTTCCCATGGAGTGTCTGGTGGGTTCAAACAACAGATGTTTTGGTTAGCAGCCAAATGCATTAACCACTATACCATCAGAGCTTCTTACAACCCATTAGCATCATATTGTCTCTGTATGCAGTGGGAAAGGGAGGGTGAGGAAAAGGCACATTAACTTCTTCAGTAACTTGACCTAGAATGTAAACACACAACTTCCTTTGCATTCCACTGGTGAGAACTAGACTCAAGATTCCACATGGAGGCAAGAGGTATTAGAAATGGCTGCTGTCTAACATTGGGAGATCTGAAAAGTTGAGCCAGGACCAATTTGGCCCTGACAAGCCAAGTGTAGGCTGAATGTGGATGAGTTACATTAATGTCAACAAACTCAATAGCATATGGGAAGGAGACAGCCCAAGATGACAGATTAGTCAGACACACCATTCCATCCCCCTACAGCAAAGTCCTGAGAAACCAAGTGAAACAGATACAGATGACGATCTTGGAACCCTGAGCAGCAAATGGAAGCCAAGATTAGATCAAACACTTTATGGAAGGAGAAACTGAATGACAATATAGAAACAAGGAAATTTATGGACTGTAGAGCTCCTGCTTACTGGTGTAGCAGTGTGTGGACATCTTGAGACACAGAAAACAGCATTCCTGGGTAGGGAGCAAAGGAAGGTAACTTCACAGAATTCTCATTAAGAGATGGAGATAGTGGGTAGAAAAACCCAAGTGAAGCAAGGAGCCATCTGCACCTCTGCCAAATGATGAGCAGGAGACCCGAGCACCCTCATTGTACATCCATCCACATGAAACATCACACATTCCATACCAGACAGTTCCTGAAGGCTGCAGGGACATGCACTGAAACACCCTGATCTCCTCCACCAACAACTGAGATGCAAATTTATGCATACAGAGGGCCTATCCATCCACTTGGCTAGTACACTCTCAGTGTTTACAGAAATATTCTGCCCTGACCTCCAGAGGCTGTATTAACTGCTAGCACCAACCCAGAAGGACCTCATGGTTCCACAAGGGCTGTGGAGGAACTCTTACCTCTCAGTATCTTTCACCCAATATCAAGGAAAGAATCTAAACTCAACCCTGTAAGGAAGACATAAGTGCCTAACCACAGAGATTTACACAATATCCACTCATGAGATGAAATCACACCCAGTCAACTGGCACCACCAAAGTCATATGTAGACCAGTATCACAAAGCAACAATGATCAAAACAAAGGAAGAAAAACATTCTAAAGGGAAAGAGAAGAAAAATATCTCCTGATATACCAAAACAAAACAAAAATTAGGACAAAAACATACAGCTAATAAAGAAATTTAAAAAATTAACTCTTTAATGCCTCCAAGACAACAGACAATAACAAATCATATGAAGAAACAGGATGAGGTGGATTGAACAAGTAAGTGAAATAAAGGGGCAGAAAACCTTCCTAAGGAAGAAATTGTAATAGAATGACTGGATAAGGAATTCAAAAACTTATATTGAGTCTCCTCAAAGATATTAAGGAAAACACAGACAAAACCCTAGGAGAATTCAGGAAAACAATTCAAGGACAATATGACAAACTAAAGATACAATTAGACACCATACAAAAACAACAACTAAAAATCTAAAAGATTAGCAATAAAATATCAAAAACAAAAACTCAGTAGAAAGACACAGAAGTAGAATTAAATCAATGATGAAAGCATCAGTGAAACAGAGGATGAATCCCTTCATAACAATTTATTTGAGGAACAATCAGAAAAAATAATGAAGAAAGCCTAAAAGTTATGCAGGATACCATCAAGAGGAATAATTTATGTACAATAAAAATTCCAGAAGAGGAAGATTTTTTAAAAAGTACAGAAAGTAATTTTTAATACTTTAATAATTTGTAATAATTGGCATACAACTTCCTAAATATCATTAAAGACAACAAGATTTCCATCCAAGCAGCTCAACAAAACCCCACACAGGATACCCCTCAAAGAAATACACCAATACATATCATAATCAAACTTTCTAAAACCAAAGAAAAAAAAAAGAATTCTGAGAACATCTGGTGAAAAACAAAATATCACTTAGAAAGGAGCACCAATAAGACTAAGGGCTGACTTCTTACCAGAAACCATGCAGGCAAGAAGGCAATGGGATGACAATATAAAATCCCAAAAGAAAATAATTGCCAACCAAGAATCATACATCCAGCAAAACTGTACTTTCAAAAACAATGGTGAAATTAAGACATTCCCAGATAAGTAGATTTTTAGGAAACTTATAAAAAACCATCCAGTCTCCCAAGAAATATTAAAGGGAATTTCTCCCACAAAGAACCAACAACATCAGACAACAATCTGAGATAAAGATACAAAATAGCATCACCCAGATACCAACACAGATTTCAAAAGTAAAATGAAGCTGCAAAACTGATAACAGGGAACCAGAGATGTTAAGTTGTAAACCATGACTACTTCAAAAGAAAACAGTGGAATGAATAGTATTGTTATAGAACTTCAATATTGAGAGTAAGTCAAGGCAATATCAACATATAACAGACTGTCTTAGACTTAAGAAGATAAATATAAATTTCAGAATAACCTCAAAGTAAATCAATAAATCTATTCACCAAAATAAAGAAGAAAAATTCAAAAAGTCTCAGTAAACACAAAAACTAAAACAATGAAGGAAACAAAAAGAAAGTCTAGATAAAAAAAGAACTCAGCATTGAAAATTAAGAAGAATAAAGCTGTATTGAAAATTAAGAAGAGGGACTCTGGTAGTGAAGTGTCTAGGGCATTTGACTGATAATCAGAAGGTTGGCGGTTCAAACCCACCAGCCACTCCTCAAAAGGAAGATGGGGAAATCTACTTCTGTAGTGATACTGTCTTGGAAACCCAAGGAGGGGTTGCTATGAGTCAGTTCTGACTCGATGGCACATCACAACAACAATACAACAAAGAAACTATAACACCAGAAGGAAAAAAAGAAAGCAAAATGGTGAAAGTGACTTCATACCTAATGATAATTACACTGAATGCAAATGGATTAAATACACCACTCAAGAGACAGAGAGTGACAGAATGGATAAAAACAAAACAAACAAAAAACATGACTCATCACTATGTTGCCTACAAAACACTCATCTTAGATACAAAGACATAAATAAGTCAAAAATCAATGGATGGAAAAAATATATCCAGCAAACAGTAACCAAAAGAGAGCAGTTGTTGTTGTTGTTGTTAAGTGCCATCGAGTCGTTTCCGACTCATAGCGACCCCATGCACAGCAGAACGAAACACTGCCCGATCCCACGCCAGCCCCACAATCCCTGCTATACTTGAGCCCATCATCGCAGCCACCATATCAATCCATCTCCTTGAAGGCCTCCCCCTCTTTC
>NW_006921853.1:372680-374636 GCF_000298275.1 Orycteropus afer afer
TCCCAGTCCTATTTTGCGAGCCTTTTAGCCTAAATGGACTATTCCTAAAGTTGCGCGGTAATGCACCAAACAGTGTTTCTTTGCTATTCATAAGGTTTTCCCTGGCCAATTCTTTCAGAAGTGGACAGCCTCTTCCTTCTTCTGTCTCCAACAGCAGGACAAACTTGTCTGTCAGTTTGTCCTACTGTGGTGACATGTGGAAGTGAGTTTTGAGGCTGAGCCTCTGGTGTTTAAAACCCAGCAAGATGCACCTGGTGCATAGGTAACAGCCCAGTTTATAGATAAAGAGAGCAGAGGTGGTACAATAATGTTGATAAATTAGACTTTATGCCAAAATTCATTATAAGAGATAAAGAAGGGCAATATATAATGATTAAAGTATCAATTCACTAAGATGGCCAACAATAGAAAATATTTATGTACCCAATGACAGAGGAGCTCTGGTGGCATAGCGCTTAAAGCATTCAACTGCTAAACAAAAGGTTGGTAGTTTGAACTGGCCAGTTGCTCTGCAGCAGAAAAATGAGGCAGTCTGCTTCTGTAAATATTTATAGCCTTGTAAACTCTATGCGGCAGTTCTATTCTGCCCTAAAGGGTCACTATGAGTTGGAATCAGCTCAGTAGCAGTGGTTTTGCAATGACAGAGCTCCAAAATACATAAAACAAACTCCAAAAGAATGTTTAAAAGATATACACAGTTCTACAAAAATATTTGGGGATTTTAACACACCACTTTCAATGACAGACACAACAATTGGGAAAAAAAAAAACTTTATAAAGATACAGAAGATCTAAATGACACAATCAACCAAGTGGACCTCATAGAAGCATACAGAATACACTACTCAACAGAGCACAGTACACATTCTTCTCCAAAGTACATGGATCATTCTCCAGAATAGCCAGTAATTTAGGTCACAAAGCAAGGCTCAAAAAATCCATAAAACACTGAAATAATACAAAGCATCTTCTCTGATCATAATGCTATAAAACTAGAATGCAATAACAGAAAGAACAAGGAGAAAATGAAATACATGGAAACTGAATAACACCTTACTTAAAAACTATTGGGTTATGGAAGAAACTGAAACTGAAAATAGAAAATCCTTAATGAAAATGAAAACACAACATACCAAAACATTTGGGACACAGTAAAAGTGGTGCTCAGAGGAAAATTATAGTAATAAATGCACACATCATAAAAGAAGAAAGGTCCAACATCAAGAACTTAACCCAATAATTTGAACAAATAGAAAAGGAATAGCAAAAAAAGACCACAGTTACCAAAAGAAAGGAAATGATAAAGATCATAGCAGAAATAAATAAAATAGAAACCAGAAAAATAAGAGAAAGAATCAACAAGAAGAGGATTCTTTGAGAGGATTAATAGAATCTACAAACCACTGGCTGAAATCACAAAGGAAAAAAATGAGAAGATGCAAATAACCAAAATAAGGGATTATAACAGAACTAAGTGAGATAAAGAGGATCATAACATCATGAAAAACTGGACTCCAATAAACCAGAAAACCTAGAAGAAATGGACAAATATCTAGCACATTATCTACCTAAACTAACACACACATCAAAAAAAAAAAAAAAAAAAAAAAACCCTCACTACCATGGAGTCAATTCCAACTCATAAAGACCCCTACTGAGTTTCCAAGGCTGTAAATCTTTACAGAAATAGATTGCTCTGTCTTCCTTGTCCAGAGCAGTTGGTGGTGTTGAACTGCCAACCTTGTTAGCAGCCAAATGTCTTATCCACTACTCCAACAGAACCCCTTACTAACACAATTAGAGTTACAAAATCTGAACAGACCCATAAGAAAAGAAGAAATTGGAGGCGGGGCAAGATGGCAGACTAGGCAGAAGGATTGCACAGACCCTCTTCAACAAAGAAAAGGGAAACCAATTAACACAGACACAGAAGATAATCTTGGACCCCTGAGCCTT
>NW_006921853.1:393679-395098 GCF_000298275.1 Orycteropus afer afer
AACCATTTTTGAATTATCTTCAGCATATGATATTAAGGATAATGTTTGATAATTTCCACATTCTGTGGGACCACCTTTCTTTGGAATGGGTACAAACATGGATCTCTTCCAGTCACTTGTCCAGGTAGCTGTCTTCCAAATCTCTTGGAATTGCCCAGTGAATGACTCTAGTGGGGCTTCCATTGGTTGAAACATCTCAATGGGTATTCTATCAATTCCTGGAGCACTATTCTTTGCCAATTCCTTCAGTGCAGCTTTGACTTCTTCCTTAAATAACAATGGTTCTTGAACATATGCCACCTTCTGAAATGGATTAAGATCGACCAGTTCATTTTGGTACAGTGACTCTATGTATTCCTTCCATCTTCTTTTGATGCTTCCTGCATCATTCAATATTTTGCCCATACAATCTTTCAATATTGCAACTCGAGGCTTAAACTTTTTCCTCAATTCTTTCAGCTTGAGAACTGCTGAGTGTGTTCTTCCCTTTTGGTTTTCTAACTCCAGGTCTTTTCACATTTCATTATAGTAATTGGGTTTGTCTGCTTGAGCTGCTCTTTGAAATCTTCTGTTCAGCTCTTTTATCTTGTCATTTCTTCCATTTGTTTTGGGTACTCTTCACTCAAGGGCAAGTTTCAGAGTCTCTTTGGACATCCATTTTGGTCTTCCTTTCTCATCTTTGTAATGACCTTTTGCTTTCTACATGGATGATGTTCTTGATGTCATCCCATAATTCTTCTAGTTTTCGGTCATTGGTGTTCAATGCATCAAATTTACTCTTTAGATGGTCTTTGAATTCATGAGGGATATATTCAAGGTCATATTTTGGCTCTTGTAGACTTGTTTTAATTGTCTTCAACTTCGAGTTGAATTTGCATATGAGCCATTGATGGTTGGTTTCACAATCAGCTCCTGGCCTAGTTTTGGCTGAAGATATTGAGTTTTTCCATCACCTCTTGCCACAGATGCAGTCAATCTGATTCCTGTGTACTTCATCTGGTGACGTCCACATATATAGCCACCGTTTGTGTTGTTGAAAAAAGGTATTTGCAGTAAATAAGTCATTGGTCTTGCAAAATCCTATCATGCAACCTGCAGCTATTTCTGTCACCAAGGCCAAATTTTCCAACTACCGGTAATAACTCTTTGTTTCCAACTTTTGCATTGCCGTGATAATTAACACATCCTGAGTGCATGTTCAGTCAATTTCAGAGTGCAGGAGTTGATAAAAATCTCTAATTTCTTCATCTTTGACTTTGGCAGTTGGTACATAAATTTGAATAATAGTACTATTAACTGGTTTTCTTTGTAGGCATAGGGATATTATCTTATCACTGACAGCATTGTATTTTATGACAGATCTTGAAATATCCTTTGTGACAATGAATGCCAGGCCATTCCTCTTCAAATTGTGATTCC
>NW_006921853.1:395198-400361 GCF_000298275.1 Orycteropus afer afer
CACTAAAAAAGAAAATTACAGACCTATATCCCTCATGAACATAGATTCAAAAATTCTTAATAAAATTCTAGCCAACAGAATGCAACAGCATATCAAAAAAATAATGCATCGTGATCAAGTGGGATTCATGCCAGGGATGCAAAGGTCAACTTTACAAAATCAATCAATGTAGTGCACTACATAAATAAAACAAAGGAAAATAATCACATGATCATCTCAATCAGTGCAGAAAAGTTATTTGATAAAATCCAACTCCCTTTCCTGATAAGAACTTTCAGTAAAATAGGAACAGAGGGGAAATTCCTCAACATAATTAAGAGCATATATGCAAAACTAATAGCCAACATTATTCTCAATGGAGAAAGACAGCACAGTCTCCCTACAGAATGGGAACGAGACATGAATGCCCATTATCACCACTCTTATTCAATATCATACTGGAAGTCCTTGCCAGAGCAATAAGACAAGAAAGGAAAATGAAGGGAATCCAAGTTGGAAAGGAAGAAAACTATCCTTATGTACAAATGACATGATCCTACACATAGAAAACCCCAGAGACTCCAAAAAGAAGTTACTGGAACTAATAAAAGGATTCAGAAAAGTGGCAGGGTACAAGATCAACACACAAATATCAGTTGAGTTCCTCTATACTGACAATGAGATCTCAGAAAAAGAAATCAGGAAACAATACTATTTACAATAGCCACCAAAAGGATAAAATACCTAGGAACAAATCTAACCAGGGCATAAAAAACATACAAGGAAAAGTAAAAACACTATCACAAGAAACTAATGAGGTTATGAGACCTACATAACTGGGGAAACATTCCATGCTCATGGACTGGAAGAATTCACATTGTGAAAATGTCACTACCACCCAAAATGATCTATTGATATAACACAATCCTGATCCAAATCCCAGAAACATTCTTTAATGAAACAGAAAAATTAATCTCTACTGAAGAAGAACGAAGTAGGAGGCCTCACACTTCCTGATCACCAAACTTACTATACAGCCACAGTAATCAAAACATTGATACTCGTTCAATGATAGGCACATAGGCCAATGGAATAGAAATGAGAACCACACAGACCAATGGAATAGAGTGGAGAACCCATAAGGAAATCCATCCAAATATGGGAAGCTGATCTTTGACAAAGGGTCAAAGTCCATTCATTGGGGAAGAGACAGTCTCTTTAACAAGCGGTATTGGCAAACTGGATATCCATTTACAGCAAAATCAAAGAGGATCCTTATCTCACACCATGCACAAAATTAACTCAAAATGGATCAGAGATCTAATGTTAAAGCTAAAACAGTAAAGTCCTGGAAGACAGGGACAATACTAGGAGACCTAATTTTCAGCATAAAAAGCCTACTGAAAATGAATGAACAACAGAAGATAAATTAGATAACTGGAACTACAAAAAATTAAATAGTATGCTCATAAAAAGACTTTACCACGAGAGTAAAAAGATAACTTCAGACTGGGAAAAAGTCCTTTGCAATAACATATCTGAAAAGAGTCTAATCTCTAAAATATACAGGAAACTTCAACAAAGCAGTAACAAAAAGAGAAGTGATCCAATTTTTTTTTTTTTAAAGGGACATGAATAGACACTCACCAAAGAGGACATTTAAGTAGCCAACAAACACATGGAAAGATGCTCATGATCATTAGCCATTGTTGTTGTTGTTGTTAGGTGCCGTAGGGTCAACTCTGACTCATAGTGAAGCTATGTACAACAGAATGAAACACTGCCCAGTCCTGTGTCAGCCTCGCAATGCTTGCTATACCTGAGCCCATCGTTGCAGCCACTGTGTTAATCTATTTTCTTGAGGACCTTCCCCTTCTTCACTGACTCTCCACTTTAAAAAGCATGATATCCTTCTCCAGGGAATGGTCCCTTCTGACAACATGACCAAAGAAGGTGAGAGGAAGTCTGGCCATTCTCATTTCCAAGGAGCATTCTGGTTGCACTTCTTCCAGGACAGATTTGTTTGTTCTTTTGGCACTCCATGGTACTTTCAGTATTCTTCACCAACACCACAACTCAAAAGCATGTTAATCAAAGGTACAATGAGATACCATCTCACCCCTGCAAAAATGGCACTTATAAAAAAAGCAGAAAATAACAAATGTTGGTGTGATTGTGAAAAGAACTGTTATATATTGCTGGTGGGATTGTAAAATGGTATAACGACTCTGGAAAACAATGTAATGTTTCCTCTAAAACCTAGAAATGGAAATACCTTATGATCCAGCAATCTCACTACTAGGTGTATATCCTAGAAATGTAAAAGGAGTGACAAAAATAGACATATGCACACCCAGGTTCATTGCAGCATTATTCACAATAGCAAGAAGATGGAATAACCTAAGTGCCTATCAATGAATGAATGGATAAACAAATTGTGGTACATATACACAATGAAATAGTACACAACCATAACAAATAACAACGAATCAACAAACTATTACATGGATGAATCTAGAGTACATTACGCTGAATGCAATACATTAATCACAAAAAGACATATACTGTATTGTCCGACTATTTGAAAGTCAAGGATAGATATATAAGCAGAAAGCAAAGATCTTTGAATGGTTACCAAGGATGGACAGAGAGGGAACCTTTTAGATACTAGACTAAATATGAGTGCAGTCAGTACAACCTGACCAAGGTAAATAAAGGCACTAAGAAGTACCAGAGAAAAAGCAACAATCTCAGTAAATGTTTTAACATATACAATTTTGCAACAATAGTAAAAATAACCAAAAAATATGTGTGTGATTATGTAGGTAGATCTGGATGAATATATGTGTATAAGAAGGCATATGTGAATAAATGCATGTGCATGTATAGGTGTAACTGTAGATAGATAGATAGATAGATAGATAGATAGATAGATAGATAGATAGAGATAGACAGACAGGTAGGTAGATAGGTAGGTAGATCTGTTTGTATGTGCTGCATGTATAACCACATTATAATAAGCCACAAAGGAGACATAATTACAGAGGCTTCATAGACATATCCAAACAACTTGAAGGATTGGTTTGCTGGGTCAAAATGCTTGGGACCATAGTCTCAGGGGACAACTTAGTCAACTGGCATAATATAGTTCACAACATTAATATTCTACATTCTAGTTTAGCATAGTACCTAAGGCACTTGCCTGCTAACCAGAAGACTGGCGATTCAAACCCACCAGCCACTCCTCGGAAGGAAGGTTGGGCAATCTACTTCTGTAGGCTGTAGTGATACAGCCTTGGAAACCCAAGAAGGGATTGTTATGAGTCGGCTCTGACTCGATGGCACATAACAACAACAACAACAGTTTGGTTAGTAGGGTCTGGGTCATAAAAGCTTAGATGGAGAGTAGCCATCCAAGATACAAATATTGGTCTGTACTAGTCTGGAGCAAAAAGAGAAAGGAAATCTAAGACTTAAAGAAGAAACTAGTTGACAGGACTAATAGCCAACGGAAAGTATGACTTCTTCTAACCTGATACCAGAACTAGATGCTGCCTGGATACCACTACTGATTCTTCTGACTAGGGACACATCAGAAGGTCCCAGACAGAACGAGAGAAGAATGTAGAAAAAAAAAAAAAAACTGAATTCCTAAAAAAGGCCAGACTTATAGAAACTAGAAGAACCCCTGAGACTATCCCACTAAGACACCCTTTGACCTTGGAATTGAAGCAATTTCTGGAGATGAACTTTCAGCCAAATAATAGATTGGCTTATAACACCCAAGATAAATGTGCTCCTTAAAAAATCTACTATATGAGACCGTTGTTGTTGTTGTTAGGTACCATCGAGTTGGCTTCAACTCATAGTCACCTTATGTACAACAGAATGAATCACACTGCCCAGGCCTGGGCCAGCCTCACAAGCCTTGCTATACTGAGCCCACTGTTGCAGCCACCGGGTCAATCCATCTCAGTGAGGGTCTTCCCCTTTTTCACTGTCCCTCCACTTTACCAAGCATGATATCCTTCTCCAGAGAATGGCTCCTTCTGACCACATGACCAAAGCAGGTGAGATGAAGTCTGGCCATTCTTGCTTCTAAGGAGCATTCTGGCTGCACTTCTTCCAGGACAGATTTATTCTGGCTGCCCATGGTACTTTCAGTATTCTTTGCCAGCATCACAACTCAAAAGCATCAACTCTTCTTCAGTCTTCCTTATTCACAGTCCAGCTTTCATGTGCATATAAGGTGATGGAAAATTCCATGGCATGGGTTAGGTGCACCTTAGTCTTCAAAGAGGAGTTCTGGTGGCAAAGTGCCTAAGGAATTTGACTGCTAACCAGAAAGCTGGCAGTTCAAACCCACCACCCACTCCTTGGAAGGAAAGTTGGGCAATCTACTTCCATAGTGATACTGTCTCAGTAACTCAAAGAGGAGTTGCTATGAGTTGAATCAGACTCCACGGCAGTTAGCTTTTTGTTTTGGTTTAGTCTTCAAAGAGATTCTTTAGCACTTTAAAGAGGTCTTTTGCAATAGATTTGTCCACTGCAATACACTGTCTGATTTCTTGGCTGCTGTTTCCATTTGTGTTGATTGTGGGTGGAACTAAGTAATATGAAATCTTTGACAACTTCAGTCTTTTCTCCATTTATTGTGATGTCGATTATTGGTCCAGTTGTGAGGATGTTCGTTTTCTTTATTGTTGTTGTTGTTAGGTGCCGTCAAGTCATCTCCAACTCATTGCAACCCTATGCACAGTGGAACAAAACACTGCCCAGTCCTGTGTCAGTTCCACAATCCCTGCTATCCTTGAGCCCATCACCACAGCCACTGTGTCAACCCACCTCATTGAAGGCCTTCTCCTCTTTCATTTATGCTCCACCTTCCCAAGCATGACGTCCTTCTCCAAGGACTGGTCCCTTCTGAAAACATGACCAAAGTAGGTGAGATGAAGTCTGGCCATTTTCACTTCCAAGAGCATTCTGGCTGCACTTCCTCCAGGACAGATTAGTTCTTTTAGTTGTTGTTGTTGTTGTTGTTGTTGTTGTTAAGTGCCGTCGAGTCGTTTCCGACTCATAGCGACCCTATGCACAGCAGAACGAAACACTGCCCGATCCCGCACCAGCCCCACAATCCCTGCTATACTCGAGCCCATCATCGCAGCCACTGTATCAATCCATCTC
>NW_006921853.1:405316-420003 GCF_000298275.1 Orycteropus afer afer
TTTTACAACTTCCAATTTTCCTAGATTCATACTTCGTACATTCCATGTTCCAATTATTAATGGATGTTTGCAGCTGTTTCTCCTCAATTTGAGTCAGCAAATGGAGGTCCCAAAAGCTTTACTTTATCCGTATCATTAAGGTTGGTTCTACTCTGATGATGCAGCTTTTTTCAAGTCATATTTTGAGTGCCTTCCAACTTAAGGGGCTGGTCTTCCTGCATTGTATAGGACAATGTTTCTGGACTATTCATAACGTTGCCCAGTAATGTATCAGACAGTGTTTCTCTGCTATTCATAAGGTTTTCCCTGACCAATTTTGTGAGATGAAGATGGCCTCTTCCTTCTTCCTAGTCTGTCTCAGTCTGTAACCTGTGTTGAAACCTGTGCACCATGTGCAACCCTGTGGGCATTTGAGATACCAGTGGCACAGCCTCAAGCTTCACAGAAACATGCAAGCCACCAGAGTATGACAAACTGACAGACAAGTTTGTCTCTCTTAGCTGTTTGAAACCTCTCCCCTTACCTGGATCCAGTGGCTCTATCATCCCTGGCTCTTCCCCCCTATTCCTATCTCTTGGGTGTGGGACCTGTCTCCCACTGCTTACCTGGGTCCTGCATCTCTGTCTCTTTCCCAGCTCTTCTCCCACTTCCTGCCTCTGGGCGTGGGGCCTGTCTTTTCTTTATGCTGAGGTGTGATCCATACTGCAGACTGTAGTCTTCAATCTTCATCAATAAGTGCTTCAAGTCATCTTCACTTTCAGCAAGCAAAGGTGTGTTGTCTGCATAATGCAGGTTGTTAATGAGTCTTCCTCCAATCCTGATGCTGCTTTCTTCTTCATATAGTCCAACTTCTTGGATTATTTGCTCAGCATATGGATTTAATAAGCATGGTGAAAGTATACAAACTGGTCCCACACCCTTCCAGATTTTAAACTGCACAGTATCCTTTTGTTGCAAAGTGCCTAAGGCATTTGACTGCTAACCAGAAGGCTGGCGGCTCAAACCCACCAGCCACTCCTCGGAAGGAAGGTTGAGCAATCTACTTCTGTACTGATACCACCTTGGAAACTCAAGGAGGGGTCACTATGAGTTGGACCTGACTCAATGGCAGAGAGTTTGGTTTTGGTTTGATCCTTTTGTTCTATTCAAATGACAGCCTCTCATCTGTCAGTCATACTGTGGTGGGTTATGTGTTGCTGTGAGGCTGGAGGCTATGCCACTCATATTTCAAATACCTGCAGGGTCACTCATGGTGGACAGGTTTCAGCAGAGCTTCTAAACTAAGACAGACTCAGAAGAAGGAAAAGACCATCTACTTCTCAAAGAATCGGCCCATGAAAACCTTATGTGAGACCAAATGTCAATATTTACCCAAAAGCAAAGATGAGAAGGCAAGGAAGAGAAGGGAAGCTAGATCAGCGGAAAGTGAACAAACAGAATGGAAATAAAGAGAATCCCTGCACATTGTGAAAATTGTTAACTAATGTCATGGAACGATTTTTCTAAATATTGTTAAGTTGAAACCTAATATGCTGTGTAAACTTGCACCTCAAACACAATAGAATATTTCAAAATAAGAGAATATGGATTGATGAACAACATGTAGGGTCTGGAAAAATGGTGCCTGAGTTTTAATTTCAGCTCTGTCATTTACTGGCTGAGTTACCTAGGGGAAGTCATTCAACCTCTTCAAACATTTCTTTCCCTCATTAGATTCAGTGATATATAACACACATAAAGCACTCAGCACAATTCATAGGTTCATAGGAAACACTCAGGAAATGGTATCCAATATTTTGGCCACAAATACAGGCGCCTGTAATCCAGAACTTCCATCCAGGGCTTATATCCATGAGGCCTGACTCCATTATAGGCTTTCTTCTAAAATGATAAGATTCTAATCTCCTTACCACTCCATCTATATGCTTTTTCAATTTTTATTGTGATGAAATATAGATAACAAAACATTTGCCATTTTAACCATTCTCATGTGTACAATTCAGTGACATTAATTACATTCTGTGCAACCATCACCACTTTCCATTTTAAATTATTTCATCACCCTTAACAGAAACTCTGAACTTGAAGCAATACCACTCCATTTTTCCTTCCCAACCACCCCGGTAGCTACTAATAAACTTTGTTATCTGTGTCTTCACCTACTCTGGATATTTCAAGTGAGAGAGATCATACAATTTTTGTCCTTTTCACTTTACATGTTTTCAGAGTTCACAACTTCATTTCTCTTTATGGTTGAATAATAGTCTATTGTATTGATGTACCATATTTATTTATCCACTCATCTGTTGGATGGACAGTTGGGTTATTTCCACCATTTGGCTGTTGTGACTAATGCTGCAATGAACTTTAGTGTACAAGTATCTGTTTGAATTCCTGCTTTAAATTTTTTTGGGATATATATCTAGTAGCAGAATTGCTGAATTATATGCTAATTTTATACTTAAGTCTTTGAGGAATCACCAATTTTTTCACAGTTATTACACCATTTTACAATTGTACCAGCAATGGATGAGAGTTCCAATTTCCCCAACAACACTTATTTTCTGTTCTTCTAATAAGAGCCATCCTAGTGGAAGAAAGTGCTATCTCATTCTGGTTTTGCTTTGCATTTTCCTAATAACTAATGATGTTGAGCATTTTTTTATGTGCTTATCAGGCATTTGGAGAAATGTCTATCCAAGTCCTATGCCAATTTTTTTTTTTTTAATTGAGTTGTTTGTCTTTTTGTTCTTGAGTTGTAAGAGTTCTTCATATATTTGGGATATTAAATCCTTATCAGATATATGATTCCCAAATATTTTCTCCCATTCTGTAGGCTATCTCTCTACTTTCTTGATAAAGTAATGCTCAAAATTTTTTAATTTTAATGAAGTCCAATTTATCTATTTTTCTTTTGTTTCTTATGATTTTGGTGTCATATCTATGAATTTATTATTTAAACTACATCCCAAAGTATTCCTCCTAGGTTTTGTTCTAAGAGTTGTATGGTTTAGTTCTTACATTTAGGTCTTTGATCCATTTTAAGTTAAATTTTATAAATGGTGTGAGGTATGGGTCCAATTTCATTCTTTTGCATACGATGATCTAGTCATCCCAGCACTATTCATTGAAGAGACTTAGTTCTCCATTGGGTAGATGAAGCAGACTGTCAAAGACCAATTGCCCATACATATATTGGTTTATTTCTGGACTTTCAATTCTATCCCATTGGTCTGTATGCTGTCATTATACTAGTACAAATTTTTGTTTTCATTAATGTAGCTTTATAGTATGTTCTGAAATCAGGTAGTGTGTGTTCTCCTACTTTGTTCTTTTTCAAGATTTCTTTAGCCATTTGGGGCCCCTTGCAGTTCCACATAAATTTGATTATTTGCTTTTCCATTTCTACAAATTATGATGTTGGAATTTTGATAGGTATTTCATTGAATCTATAGATCACTTTGGGTAACACTGAAATCTTAACAATATTAAGTCTTCTAATCCATTAATATGGAGTTTTTCCATTTCTTTAGGTCTTCCTAAATATCTTTTAGAAATGCTTTGTACTTTTCAATTACACTATATTACACTATATCACCTCCCTTATTAAATTTATTCATAGATATTTCATTCTTTTAGATTCAATTGTAAATGGCATTGTTTGCTTAACTTCTTTTTCAGATTGCTTATGGATGGTGTATAGAAAACCAACTGATTTTTGTGTGTTGAAAAGGATGCTGCACCTTTGCTGGATTCATTGATCAGTCCTAGTGCATTTCTTGGTTATTCTTTGGGATTTTCTCTATATAGTAAGATCATGTCATTTGTGACTAGGGATTGTTTTACTTCCTTCCTGATTTGGATTTTTTTCTTTTTTGCTTTTTATATGCATACACATTTTTAATGCCCCTCTTTAGTGAGCTAGGAACTCTGGTAGCATAGTGCCTAAGGCACTTGACTGCTAACCAGAAGACTGGTGGTTCAAACCCACCATCCACTTCTCAGAAGAAAGGCTGGGCAATCAACTTCCATAGTGATACTGCCTTGGCAACCCAAGGGGGGGTCTCTGACTCGGGGCTGACTTGACGGCACATAACAACAACAACAACTTTAGTGAGCTAGCCTGAATGGGCTTCTGCTCCAAGAACCAAAAGAGCTCAACAAAAAGAACATGTAAGTCATAGCAAGTCAGAGTCATGAAAGATAAAAGCTTTCTGGGAGTTAAGGCAGAGGATTCAAATGGGTGACTTAAAATTTCAGGGATGAAGGAGGAGGAAGACAAAAAGAGAGAGAGGTAAAAAGGCTAGAATAAATTAAATAAAAAAAGGAAGGAAAAAAATTTATGAGAGGAAAGGACAAATGAGCGGGGAGATGTAGGGAGGGAGGGAGGGGGAGTGTTAAGTAAAAAGCTGGAAAGGGAAAGAAATTCAAAATCATGGAGGGAGTGAGGGAAGAAGGAAAGGAGGGAGGGAGGGAGGTAAAAAGGAAGGAAGGGAGGGAGGGATGGAGGGAAGAAGGGAAGAAGGAGGAACAAGGGAGAGAGGAGAGAGGAACAGGAGAGAGGGAGGGGAGGAAGGAAAATGTGGAAGGAAAGAAAATAATGAGAAAGTATGAATGGAAGGATGAAAAGAAAGGGAAGAAGCAAAGGAAGGAGGAGAAAGGGTGTTCAGAAATTGGAAACAGGAAGAAATAAGTTAGAAAGAAGATAAAAATGGAGGGAGAAAAGAGAAAAGGAAAGAGGAAGGGAAAAAGAGAGGGAAGGAGGGAAAATGTTAGAAGGAAGAAGAGCTGGACTCTGGAGCTTGTTCTGTGGTCTACACATTTCTCTGGCCAAAGCCAGGCATCACTATGATCTGGACCCAGTCCCAAATGCCCAGTGGCAAGCCACCACTAACCAGCCTTGAGTGCAGCTGCAAGTCCACTGCATCCACAGCTTAATAAGAGTCATCATTTTATTGTCAAGAGCATGTGCCAATCTCATCCAAATCAATTAATTCCTTAATCACACTGTGAATGGAGCAGGATTTGAAGCACCCATGTGGGAGCAATGAATATTATTCGTATTTAACTGCCAAATGCTTCTGATACCATAAAGTATCCTCGAGGTTGCACAATAAAATCCAAAGTTTAATTGGTAGGTAACAAGGCCCCAGGCAATTGTACTTTATTAATGATGACAACAGGAATATGTATGCAAGGCCACCACAGCCGGCTACTTAGAGCAATACCAGCCCCAGGAATGAGAAGTGATTAGTGTGCAGGCCAACTGCAGAAAGATTTAGGATCTCTTTCACCACTGGATCTTTCTCAAACGCCAAGCTGTAAATACATCATCTCCAGGAGATGTTTTAGAGAGGGTAGAGGAACAGAGAATTGAGGCTTAGGAGTACATGTAAGCAGACACTGGGGAAAGGCTTGATGTAGGCATGTCAGAGTTGACCCCTACAAGCTGTGTACAGCACAAAGGTCCCAGTTGAAAGGGATGAGTGGTGCCTAAAATTCTGGGCTCAGCTCTGCCTACCAAACCAAATAGGGCACTATTTGTCCAACCATATGGGACATAGATTTCTAGCTCATTAATCCAGAAAGGGCATCTTTTTCTAATTCTCACAGAGGTCTATAGGCTACCAGGCTTGTAGCAAGCCAAGGTTGACAAGCACACACCTTATAAATGATCCAAACATTAAATGAGTGAAGCCCAGAGTCTCAAGCCTGCTTCGGCTTGGGCAAGTCAAATGGGGAACCTACCACTGAATATAGCAGGTGTGTGTATGTATGTTTGTGTATAGGCAGGACAGGGGTGGGTGGATGGTCTGACTTCATACTTCCAAAGAGCCTCCAATTTATATAGTTGATGTCATCTCCAAATGAGGCCATATGTATTGTCACAGGGATACACAGGAGGTTGAAAAGAAAAAGCACTCATTCCATAACTTTAAATCTGTGTCCCAATACAGAACAGAATTTCAAATTCTCATGGACTCCAGACTTTCTGGAGCCATGGGAGCTAGATGAACCCCTGAAGCCATTGCTTTGAGATAATCTTTAAAATGTAAACAAAAAATATCCCCTGAAGTCCTCTCAAAACCAAACAATAGTTTAGTTTAAGTAGTGAAAAATATCTGCCTTGAGTATTATATTCTTTTCAGAACTATCCATATGGGATCAAAGTGACAACAGCAACTCGAAAGATTAGATAAGAACCTTAGGACACTGAGTTTACAGTAATGGGGGAAAAACAATTCAGAAGGGTGGTTTCACAACTTGAAGAATGCAATCAATGAATTGTACATGTGGAGACAGTTGAATTGGTATTTGTGTTTCTCTGTGTATTCTCAACAACAATAAAACAAATTAAAAAAAAAAAAAATCTTGTGTCCCAGTATCAAACCTTGCATCTGTAATGCACCAAGCATTCAATTTTTTAAATAATTCCTATAATTATCTAATATAATTGTATACTACTATGCTTTTTGTCTGTTCAAAATATTACCTCATTAAAACATAAACACATAAAATATACAACAATTCTGGTAATCCTACTCAGAAATATTTATTTATTTAAAACAATAGCAAGAACAGAACTCAGTAGCCTCAAATATGACCATGGTCTGAAACCCTCTCTACCTCTGACAGGTCCTAAGTGTTAGGATTATAGGAGCCAAGAGCCTTTCCCCTAGTTCCTTGTAGTGTGGCCTTAGGCTAGTTGCATAAGCTCTTTGAAAATCAGTTTTTCACTTTGAAGAGACAGGACTAGATGAGAATGTGCTTTCTGAATAAAACACTGTTCAATACTGTTCTGTTCATTCCATCATCCAACAAACATACATAGTTGCCTACTGTCACCTCTGTATCAGTCTAAACTCTGAGGATATGGAGATGGGCTCCAAGTTTGGTGGGAAGACACAATCCTAGGCAAATAATTGTACTAGCAATGTCTCAGGGGGTGCATGGCATAGTGACACCACACCTTAATTCCAGTATAGGAAATGCCTGTACTCTTATCTTTTGTGGCCCCTCTCCTAAAACCTATCCCAGCAGGCACATGCATTAGAATACTAGTAACATATTTATTGTATGACTTTGGCTTTCTCTCTTACGCATCTGTCATCACTACCAGGCTAGAATCTCATTAGGGTCTTTTTTAAAAAATACATATCTTTTTATTATGAATTGAGTGAAGTTTAATAAAGCAAATTGGTTTTCCAGTCAACAATTCATACACATTTTGCTTTGTGACATTGATTGCAAAATGTAACAGCACTCTTCCCACTTCTCCCGGGTTTCCTGTCTCCACTTGTCCTTCTTTTCTATGTCTTTCTGCCTTCTGAGCTGTTTCCTGCACAAAAGATGCTTTTTTCATCTCATATGGCCAACTGTTCTAAGGAGGGCACACCTCTCTCATGTTATTGTTCACCTTATAAGCCTGTCTTTTGTTTGGCTGAGATTTGAGTCATGAGGTGAGTTCAGTTCCAGGCTTAAAGAGTGACTAAAGTGCACAGTCTCAGGGGCACCACTAGTCTCTCTTAGACCAGTATGTCTGGTCTTTTTTTTTATGATTTTGAGTTTTGCTCCCCATTTTCTTCCCCCTCTGTGTAGGACCTTCTACTGTGACACTTTTCAGAGAAGTCAGTAATGGTAGCTGGGCACCATCTAATTCTTCTGGTCTCATGGTTGAGGAGGCTGAGTTTCTCTTGGTCCACGTCCTTTGGACTACTTATTTTTTTTAATATCTTTGATTTTCTTCACTCTTCTTGCTTGAGATAGAGAGAGACTAAGAGTTGCACCTTAGATGGTCACTTGCTAGCTCTTAAGACCCCACTCACTACTCACCACAGTAGGATGTAGGACACTGTCTTTCTAAACTATGTTATGCCAATTGAGTTAGCTGTCCCTAAAGACCATAGTTCGAAGCCTCTAAGCCCAGTGACTTATTACCTTGAGTTGTTTAGTTTTGGTCAAGAAGTTTCTGTAACTTTGCCCCCAGGTTTTTCTGTTATATACATAGATATATTTACAGCATATACAATACATACATAGAAATATCCTCTGCCAAACCTATATGTGGCAATGGGTGTAGTCCCATTCGCCTACCCATATCTATTCAGCTTTTCTGTCTGCTTATGTTTCCACTCGTAGATTACGGTTTGTCATCACTCATACTGCATGACTGTGAATGGAATAGCATTTACTTGTGCAACTCTGTGTCTTCCTTTGCCGTAGTGATACTGTGCTTATCACCTCCTCATTGCATATTGCATTTTTCCTTCACCCTAATTAATATGTGTATATTATTACTTACTGATATTCTATCCCTTCCCCTCCTTTCCTATCCCTAATAACCCTAAAAGAATGTTTTTTTCCCGTTTGTAAACCTTTCCTTTACTTTCTATAATAGCGGATTCATATAGTATTTGTTCTTTGGTTATTTCACTTATTTTACTCAGCGTAATGTACTCCAGGTTCATCCACAGTATGAGGTGTTACCTTGATTCTTTGTTATTCTTTAATATTGCATAGAATTTGATTGTGTATGTGTGTTCCATAGCTTGTTTATCCATTTATCTGCTCATAGATATTTAGGTTGCTTCCATATCATTGATATTGTGAATAATGCTGCAGTGAACATGGGTGTGCACATATTTATTCATGTTCCAGCTCTCATTTTTATAGCATATGTACCTAGTAGTGAGATTGCTGATTAAATGGTATATTTTTCCAACTTTTTATGTAATCACCATACTATTTTCTACATTGGTTGTACCACTTTACAGACCCATAAGTAGTGAATGAGTGTCCCAAACTCCACAACGTTGTCAGCATTTGTTGTTTCCTGTCTTACTGAAGTTTGCTATTATTGCTAGAGTGAGATGACATATCATTAAAATTTTGATTTTCATCTTTCTAATGGCTAAAGACTGTAAGCATTTCTTCATGTGTTTGTTGGCCACCTAAAAGTCTTCTTTACTGAAGTGTCATTTCATGTCCTTTGATAATTTTTTAATTGGGTGGTTTGTCTTTTTGTTGTTGTTATTGAGGTGTTGAAGTTTTCCATAAATGTTAGAGATTAGTCCCTTGTCAGATATGTCATTGACAAATATATTTTCCTAATCTGTAGGCTCTCTTTTTACTCTTTTGGAATAGTCTTTTGATGTGCATAATTATTTATTTTTGAGGAGGTCCCAGATGTCCAGTTTCTCTTCTGCTGTTTCTGCTTCACTGGTTATATTTGATAGTCTATTTTGTCATAAACTAGGGTGCCTAAGGTAGCCTCTCCATCACTCATCTGTCAGCTTTTGAACTGTAGTGACTTGTGTGTTGCTGTGATGCTGTAAGCTACGCCACTGGTATTTCAATATCAGCAGGGTCACCCACAGTGGACAGGTTTCAGTAGAGCTTCCAGACAAAGACAAACTATGAAGAAGGACATGGTGGTCAAAATATGAAAAAAAAAAAAAAATGCCACTGAAAATGTTATGAATAGCAGTGAAACATTGTCTGATACAGTGCTGGAAGATGAGCTCCTCAAGTAGGAAGGCACTCAAAATATGACTAGGGAATAGCTGCCTCCTTAAATAGAGTCAACATTAGTTGCTTGGAAGAGTAAAGGTTCCTGGAGCTTTCTTTCCCAATGTGACATGATGTAAAATTAGAAGAAACATCTGCAAACATCCATAAACAATCAGAACATGGAGTGTACCGTAAATTTTGAATGTAGAAAAGTGTAAATGAGTGTAAAGTTTGAATGTAGGAAAGTTAGAAATTGTCAAAAAGTAAATGGAATGCATAAAAGTTGATATTCTAGCCATTAGTGAGCTGAAATGGACTACTCTTGGCCATTTTTAATCAGATAATCATATGACCTACTATGCTGGGAAGAGGAATGTCATGGCATTCATCGTCACAAAAAAACGTTTCAAGTTCTATCCTGAAATACAATACTCTCAATGACACAATAATATCCATATGCCTATAAAGAAGACCAGTTAATACTATTATTCAAATTTACACACAAACCACCAGAACCAAAGACAAATAATTGAAGATTTTTATAAACTTCTGAAGTCTGAAATTGAACAAACATTCAACCAAGATGCACTGATAATTACTGCTATTGGTATACAAAAGCTGAAAACAAAGAAGAAGCATGAGAAGTTGAAAAATATGGTCTCAATAATAGAAATAACACCAGAGATCACATGACTGACTGGAAGAGATTCTTATATGTGCCTATTCCAAAGAAAGGTGATCCAGCAGAACACAGAAATTATTAAACAATATCATTATTTACAAGCAAGTAAAATTTTGCTGAAAATAATTTTAAAAATAATTGCAGCAGTACCTACACAGGGGACTGCCAGAAATTTAAGCTGGATTCAGAAGAGGCTGTGGAATGAGGGATATCATTGCTCATGTCAGATGGATCTTGGCTGAATGCAAAGAATACCAGAAAGATGTTCACCCGTGTTTTATTGACTATGCAAAGGCATTTGACTATGTGGATCATGACAAATTATGAACAACATTGAAAAGAATAAGAATTCCAGGGCAGTTAATTGTGCTCATGAAGAACCTGTACATAGACCAACAGGAAGTCATTTGAACAGAATAAGGGGATACTACGTGGTTTAAAATCAGGGAAGGTATGTGTCAGTGTTGTATCCTTTCACCATGCTTATTCCATCTGTATGCTGAGCAAATAACTTGAGAAGCTGGACTATATGAAGAATGAAACATCAGGATTGGAGGAAGACTCATTAACAACCTGTCTTATAGAGATGACATAATCTTGTTTGCTAAAAGTGAAGAAGACTTGAAGCACTTATTGAGGACAATCAAAGACTACAGCCTACAGTATGGATTACACCTCAACATAAAGAAAACCATAATCTTCAAATTTGAATCAATAAGCAACACCATGATAAATGGTGAAAAAAAACTGAAGTTGTTGAGAATTTCATTTTACTTGGATCCACAATTAACTAATAATGAAATGTGCAAAGACCTGGAGTTAAAAAATCAAAAGGGAAGAACACATTCAGTATTTCTCAAGCTAAAGAGCTGAAGAACAGATTGGAAATCAGACGACATATTGCACTGGGCAAATCTGCTACAAAAGACCTCTTTAAAGTGTTGAAGAGCAAAGATGTCCCTTTGAAGACTAAGCTGTGCCTAACCCAAGCCATGGTGTTTTCAATCATCTCATATGCATGTGAAAGCTGGACAATGAATAAGGAAGACCAAGAAGACTTGATGTTTTTGAGTTGTGATGTTGGTGAAGAAAATTGAAAGTATCATGGATGGCCAGAAGAACTAACAAATCTGTCCTGGAAGAAGTACAGCCAGAATGCTCCTTGGAAGCAAGAATGGCCAGACTTTGTCTTCCCTACTTTGGTCATGTTGTTGAAGTAGGACCAAACGTGGGTCCCTGCCTAGTGCACAATCAGGCCGAAATAGTTTACACAATGAGTGATTAAGAGGAGAAAAAAATTATTTATTGCAAAGAGGCAATGCAAGGAGACAGGGACCAGTACCCAAATCTGATTTCCCAAATGGAGGTTGGGATACAGTTTTGTAAGCTTCAGGAAAGGGGGGTTATACATATTCATAAATACTTCAGGAATTTGGGCAGGAATTAACTGAGGATTGGCTGAAGCTTCCTTCACCTCAGTTTAAAGGCACAGTCAATTTTTAATGCAGTGTGCTTGTGCACCAGATGAGTTACATTGACTTCCTGTCATCAGCTTATCGGGGCTTGGGCAAAGGGGAGAATGTCAGTTCCCAGCAACTTTGTTCCCATTAGCCTCACTGCACATGTCTGCGGACCAAAATTGATTTCCAAGTTGTTTCCTGAAAAACAACTTAAGGAAACACATTAACATACCTATTCACCTGATTCTAGGGGGATAAAGTGGAGAGGATGTGTGAATTGACCTTCAATTCATTTCAGTTCTAAGAAACTGAGTTATCATGTTTACTTATCTGCCTCCAACCAAGATAACAGACAGGATGCAGACTGAGCTTTGATTCATGAGGTATCATGTTCATCCATCTGTCTTAACCAGGGTGGGAATAATAATGAACAGGTAAGGAAACACGTTAACATTCCTATTCACCTGTTTCTACTTAGGGTGGCAGGTGATGTGGAGAGGATGTGTGAGCTGAGCTTTTATTCTATTCCATTCTTAAGGAACTGAATTATCATGTTTACTTATCTGCCTCCAACCAAGGTAACAGGATGTGGGCTGAACTTTGATTCTACTCGGATTTATTGTCAGAAGGGACCATTATCTGGAGAAGAATATCATACCTGGTAGAGTGCAGGGTCAGTGAAAAAGGGGAAGACCCTCAATGAAATGGATTGATACAATGGCTACAATGATGGGGTTGAGTATAGCAGGGATTGTGAGACTGGCAAGGACTGGACAGTGTTTCATTCTGTTGTACATAAGGTCGCTATGAGTCAGAGCTGATTTCATGGCACCTAACAACCACAACAACATGGGCAAAATATTGAAAGATGCAGGAAGCATCAAAAGGAGATGAAGAAATACACAGAGTCACTGTACCAAAAAGTATTGGTCAACATTCAACCATTTCAGTAGGTAACATATGATTAAGAATTTATGATAATGAAGAATTCCAAGCTGTACTGAAGGAACTGGTGCAAAACAAGACTCCAGGAATTTATAGAATACCCATTCTTTGAAGTGTTAAAGAGCAGAAATGTCACTTTGACCCAGCCATTATCTTTTCAATAGCCTCATATGTATGTGAAAGCTAGACAATGACTTCCAGAAGAACAAACAGAAGACTTCCAGAAGAACAAACAAGTCTGTCTTTGAAGAAGTATAGATAGGTAGAATGCTCCTGAGAAGCAAGAATGGGCAGCTTCATCTCTTGTACTTTGGTCATACTATCAGGAGCAACCAGTCAGTGGAGAAGGACATCATGATTGGTAAAGTAGAGCATCAACAATAAAGAGGAATACCCCAATGAGATGGTTGACATAGTGGCCGTAACAATGGGCTCAAGGATAGCAATAATTGTGAGGATGATGGAGAACCAGGCAATGCTTCATTCTGTTGTTCAAAGGGTTGATATGAGTTGAAAAATGACTCCACAGCACCTAACAACAGCAACAACAACAGTCTCTTCTATCTTGATATTGTCCTGACTTCCTCTCCATTTGGAAGTTATGTAATGATAGCATTTACTGCCACTTTTTGCTTTGTGGTTGTCATCATTCACAGATTGATTCTTCTGGTTCCCTATTTTCAGTCTTGTAAATTTATTTTCAGTCTTGTAAATTTATTTTCTTTTTGATTATTCTTTTTTGGGGTTGGTTATCTGGTGATTGCCATGTTCCTTTATCTCAGGTTGTCATCTGATGTTATTGGTTCTCCATGCAAAGGACTACCTTTAGCATTCCTTGTAATGTTGGCCTGGTTTTTATAAATATTCTTAATTTCTGTTTATCTGGAAATGTCCAAGTTTCACCATCATATTGGAGGGACAGTTTTGGTGGCTATATAATTCTTGGTTGGCTTTTTTTTTTTTTTCTTTCAAGGTTTTATATGTGTCATCTCATTGACTTCTTGCCTCCAGAATTTCTGCTGAGAAATCAGAGCTTAGTCTTATTGGTTACCCTTTGTAAGTAACATTTCATTTTTCCTGAGCTGCTTTCAAGATTCTTTCTTTGAATTTGGTTTGGAAAAGTTTGATTATGGTATGTCTTGGTGAATTTCTTTTGGGGTCCATCCTGTATAGGATTTGTTGAACTTCTTTGATAGATATTTTTTCATCTTTCATGATATTAGGAAAGTTCTCTGTTAGCAAATCTTTCACAATTCTCTGGGGATTTTGTGGGTTTTTTTGCGGTTTTTGGTTGGTTGGTTGGTTGGTTTTGCCTCCTCCTGCTCTGGAATTATGATCACACATAAATTTTTCCTCCTGATAATTGTTAGGCTTTCCTCATTTTTCATCTTTTCTTCTAATTTTTCCTCATACAAAACAGGTGTCCAGGGATTTGTCTTCCAACTCACTTATTTATTCTTTATTGATTTGATTCACTCTTTTGTCCTTCCAATGTGTTATCTTTCAAATTTTACTGTTAATCCTCTGGATTTTTAATTGTTATTTTTGTATGGTTTCGAATTATCCATTTATTTTCTCATTTTGCTTTTGTGTTGTTTTCATTAATTCTTCAAGGTTATTGTCTATGTTTTCCTTGATTTTGTTTGTAAATTCCTTGATCTCATAGAAGGCCTTATAAATAAATACTTTTAATTGCTTATCAGGTAGTTTTATTATGTGTTTTTCCTAAGGGAGGTTTCTTCATTCTTTATTTTGGTAACTTGATTGTGTCACTTTGTCCTGTTCTTTGATTTAAAGTTGTCTGTCTCTGAGACATTTTGGATTTGTTGTATGTTTTTGTTGATTATGTGTTAGATATGATTATGTATAATGCCTAGTGTGAAAGCTGGACAATAAATAAGAAAGACAGAAGAGTTGTGGTGTTGGCAAAGAATACTGAAAGCATCATGGACTGCCAGAAGAACTAACAAATCTGTCCTGGAAGAAATGCAGCTGGAATGCTCCTTGGAAGTGAGAATGGCCAGACTTCATCTCACCTACTTTGGTCATGTTGTCAAAAGGGACCATTCCCTGGAGACGAATACCATGCT
>NW_006921853.1:420558-421979 GCF_000298275.1 Orycteropus afer afer
GGGGGGGGTCTATAAAAATAAAGTATGAAGGTGAAGGAGGATAAGAAGTGAATAAAAAGAAACATGGTGTAGAAAAAAGAAAACAAAAATAGTATAGCACTGACCACCTATGCTTCTAAGGTGGTGAGCCCATGGCGCCCTATCCTCTGGGATATGTGCTATTAGCTGCAGTGGTGGCAGACAGTTGTCATGCAATCTACGTGACCACATGCCCCTAGTCATGAGGGAAATAGTGGTAGTGCATGCAAGGTGTGTGCTCCACAGGAATGCATGACCATGGAAGTGACAGGAGCCTGGCACATGATCCACACATGGGCACACCCCTGCCAACAGATGGGGCATGAGCCCAATGCACAGTCTTCATATGCATGTACCTCTGAGCATAGAAACAGCAAGTGCCTAGTGTGCAGTTTGTGTGTAAGGGCATCTCCAACAGCAGAGGCTGTTAGCATGCAGCTTGTGGTCCATGGGAGCATGCAGTGTCAATCACACATGTGCCAGGAGTACAAATTGTGATCCGCAGATGTATAGTTGAATCCACTGGGGTTGCAGTGTGGCAGATGGTCACTGGTGGAGGCAAGCAGCCTGAATGAATTGAGGAGGTAGAAGGTGGCAGGGCATGCATCCCTAGCCACCTGGTTGGTAGGGATGGGAGAAGGCCTCATCTTTGGTCACCAGGAAATTGTGGTGGAGAAAGAGGGAGAATGCCACTTCTCCAGCCACTGTTCACTGGTGTGGGCCCTGTGCACTTCTGGGTAAGTGTAGACAATTATCTAGTACCTGCCCTCATTCAGTCAAAGGACAGCCTCCCAGAGTCCTGTGTTTCCAACTGCCAGCCCACAGGCCTTCCCCTCTGTTTGGTCCTAAATCCAAACAACAAGGGCTCATTACTAATGTGTGGTTTCATCCCCTGTTACTGCTCCATCCTTGCTCTCTGGTCACCCATGCCACTAAAATTCTCACCAGCTTCCCTGCACTTTCTTCTCTTAGGTCTAGCTTGTATTCTGCTCACCTTGTTTCACTCTGGATTTGTTTACACTGTGTCTGTCTTAATGAGGATCACATGAAGTTAGCTTCTCCTCACCCATATATGTTGTCTTCTATGTCTCAAGGTTACCCCACTGTACTGGGCCCCCACTCCATCTCTATCTTCGATCACTGTTTTTAATCTGTTTCTTTTTCAATTATTTATCTTTTCATTTGATGGTCAGAGTTCCAGGAATATCATCATTTGGTGTTTTTATTTTATTTTATTTTTTAATTTTATTTTGATTTGGGTGAAGATTTACAGGGTAAATTCACTTTTCATACAGCAGTTCACATACACTTTGTCTCATGTCATTGACCAAAATTTACAATGCAACAGCTCCCCTCCCACTTCCTCCCCATAGTTACCTCTTCCCAGTGTCCATCCCTCCATA
>NW_006921853.1:426429-429429 GCF_000298275.1 Orycteropus afer afer
TCTTCTGTGTCTGTGTTAATTGGTTTCCCTTTTCTTTGTTGAAGAGGGTCTGTGCAATCCTTCTGCCTAGTCCGCCATCTTGCCGGAACTCTCTCATCATTTGGTTTTAAGAATCTTTTTTTTGTAGAGGGTCTGAGTGGAGTTTGTCATCAGGATGTCATCTTGCCTCCTCTTCTCTCTCCTTAAGGTCTTGTTGTTGTTGTGAGGTGCTATCAAGTCAGTTCCAACTTACAGTGATCCTATATACAATGGAAAGAAACATTGCCTGGTATTGTGCCATGCCTACAATCAATGTTTTATTTGAGTCCATTGTGGCAGTCACCATGTCAATCTATCTCCTTGAGGGCTTCTTCTTTTTACTTTACCAAGCATGATATTCTTCTCCAGGGACTGGTCCCCCTTGATAACATGTCCAAAGTACATAAGACAAAGTCTCACCATTCTACCTTCCTCAGAAGGTCAGAGCATTCTGACTGTACTTCTTCCAAGACTGATTTGTTCATTCTTTTAGTAGTCTATGGTACATTCAATATTCTTCTCCAGCACCGTAATTCAAATTCACTAATTCTTGTTCAGTCTTGCTTATTCATTATCCAGCTTTCACATGCATACGAGGTGAATGGAAATACAGGTCTTAGGTCAGGTGCACCTTAGTCCTTAAAGTGACATCTTTGACCTTGAGGTCATAACATGCCTTATTCATCTCTGGAACCCAAAAGTCTAGCCCAGAGTCTCACACACCATAGAGACTCCACCAAAACCCAACTCTGCATTCAAGTCAATACTTACTCATAGTGAATCCCATTGGGTTTCCAAGGCTGTCAATCTTTACAGAAGCTTTATCTTTCTTCTGCAGAGCGACTGGTAGGTTCAAATCACTGACCTTTTGCTTAGCAGCTGAATGCCTTAGCCACTGCCCCACCCAAGCTCCTTGCCATAGGGGCTAGTAATGGTTTAATGTCCTTGCTATATGCTAAAGATTGCACTAAGTGCTTCATATATTAAACCATCCCTCCCTCATTGCATTCCTACCAAACTAAAATTAAACCCATTGCCATCAAGTCAATTCCAACTCATAGTGATCCTAGAGAACAGAGTAGAACTGTCCCATAGGGTTTCCAAGGCTATGAATCTTTGTGAACAGACTGCCAAATCTTTCTCCCACAAAGTGGTTGGTAGGTTCAAACCATCAACCTTTTGGTTCACAATGGAATGGTTTAACCACTGTGCCATCAGAACTCCTTTTTAGCTGTACAAGGGAGCACTATTATCCCCTGTGCTGGTAATTTCCCGTTGTCTCTCAGCCTCCAAAATGCTCTATACTACATCCCAGGGATCAGCAAATTTTTTCTGTAAAGAAACAGTAAATTGTTTAGGCTTTGCTGACCATATGGTCTCTGTCACAATTGTTCAACTCTGTCATTGCAGCACAAAAGCAACCATACACAACACATAAAAAAATGGTCGTGGCTGGAATTTATGGACACTGAAATTTGAATTTCATAAAATATTCACATATCATCAAATTTTATTCTTCTTTTGAATTTTTCTAGCCATTTAAAAATGTAGAAACCATCATTTGATGGTTCAACCACACAAAGATAGGCAACAGGCCTGTGAGTCATAGTTTGACAATCTCTGTTACACTCTGAAAGAGTACTGGTAGTGCAGTGTTTAAAGCACTCAGCTGCTAACCAAAAGGTTGGTGGTTCAAAACCACCATGTACTTTCAGAAGGAAGATGTGGCAATCTGCTTCCACAACGATTTATACCCTTGGAGCCATAAAGATTTATAGCCTTGGGACTGTTCTACATTGTCCTACAGACAGGGTCACTATGAGTCAGAATCAACTCGATGGCAATGAGTTTGGTCTGGTTTGTTATATTTTATAATTATGAGGCTGGATGGCTCTATACTGCATTTCCCAGCATTCCCTGCTGGCTGCTTTCCTGTTGGAGTTTGCCAGCAGGAAGCACTGGTAAAATACAGGAAGACTGGATAGGAGGAGGGGAGCTAGGTACTCTCTCCTATATAGCTTCTGTCAGCATCATTTTAAAGGTAAAGGATAGCCAAGACTCTAGCCTGCAGCTTCTCTGGCTCTCTCAGCACCAGCCACCTGGCATTCCCAGAGACCTGAGTACCATCTATACAGCACCTCTTACAAGGGCCAAGCACTTAAACAGACTATCCTATGAGCTCTGACATTCTATAACAATACCACTTAACCTTTTTCCCAAGCACTAGGGCTCAGACACAGCTTCATACCTTTCTAGTATCTGGGATACTTCAACCTCCCCTTTGATTGCTCTTTTGGCCTCCGACCATATGCTCAACCAATTTCCTGTATTAAATACCTCTGCTTGAAATACCTAATGTGCTTTCTGTTTTCCTAACTGGTATGCCCCTACAGAAGAGAAAACTGAGGCTCTTAGAGTTTTGGGTCTTGTCTAAGATATGTAACAAGTAAGCCACAGAGTGTTTACCCAATCTCACGCAAATAAGAAAGGACAGAAATATATTAGTACCCGTGACTATCTAACCCCAAATCATGTAAGCTCTTAGCCAGTGCATGCTGCAAAAGGACAGTTCAGTCTTCACACTGCCCCAGAAAACTCAGCACAAGTCTAAGGACCCCACAGGCATTACGTTACAGTGGATGAATGACTGGTATCTTCTTATCTCCAGGCCTACTAGTGGCCTTCGCACATAATAGATGACTGCTTGAAAAATAATAATATATAATAATATTTTTTATCAGAAGTTCTCAACCACACTTGCATATTAAAATAGCTGAAAGAGTTGTTGTTGTTGTTGTTTTAAATGTCCAAGCCCCACCCTACAGAACTGGCCTCAGAATCATTCATCAGTAGTTTTATTTAAGAGTCCCCAGGTGGGCAAGGTTATAGTCATTGCTTGGTCACAGCCAGCTACCCAGAGGGACCAAGTAGTTGATCCTGCAGGCTTGGGACCATAGTTGCAGGGGACATCAAGCTCAATTG
>NW_006921853.1:429804-431555 GCF_000298275.1 Orycteropus afer afer
CAAACAAAGTACAGGCATGTGAGTTAAACATTTACCTCAAGTAGACACACGCCCTGGAGAGAACAATCATGGGAGAAGGAAGGGCTGCTTATGCATAGGGAGATAGCTCAGGGTGCAGAAGAGTATGAAGGGATGGACACTGGGAGGAGGTAACAATGGGGAGGAAGTGGGAGGGGAGCATTGTAAATTTTTGGTCAATGACATGAGACAAAGTATATGTGAACTGCTGTATGAAAAGTGAATTTACTCTGTAAATCTTCACTCAAATCCAAATAAAATTTAAAAAAAAAAAAATAAAAAAAAAAAAAAAAAAAGACCAGGTTTGCTGGTCTGATAGAGCCTGATGGAACCACCCAAGGCATAATTTAAAAAAAAAAAAAAAAAGAGTCCCCAGGTGATTGTATTAAGCATCCAGGGTTGAGAATTATAGCTTTAGGCAAAGGTTTGCTAAAGCCCTGATCTTCCCAGGAGACCATGAATCTCTCCAGGAGGTATTACCAGAGCTGGGCAAGTTGTGCCCTCCCTGCCAGGCCTAACCCCACCCATCCCAGGGAGAATTGCAATGGTCCTTTTGTTCAATTACTGGAAAATATTCCACTAAAGTAGCAGATGGGATTCAAGTTCAATTATAATTGCTGAGCACCTACTATGTGCTAGATGCTATGCTAGGCATCTTACACAACTCATCCTAACAGCCCTAAAAGGTAGCTATTATTGAGAGACAAAATATATAAACAATGGCAAGATCATTTATGAAAATATAATTCTGACCTACAACCTCTGCAGCAACCAGCCCCTCAAGCCAAAGGGCAACTTTGGCAGCAAACTGACACAGGACTGTCAGAATTTGCTCGAAACCTGCCAACTTCCTCATTGTTTGCTGTTGCTTCCAACTCAGGACTGGCAAGATAAAGGCCAATATGTTGCCCCAAAGCAATGACTTAAGATGTTTCTAGTTAGCCAACCTCCCCATCCACAGACTCCAATCAGAAAACACCTGCACTGAAGCCTCCCCCTTTTTTCACTATAAAGCTTGTGCACTCCTCTCCAAGTACCTCTGAGTTTCTGACAAACACCAGTGATGGAGACTGACGCCCTTGTATCAAGTTCCAGAAAGAATAGCTTCTGTTGGTTCTGATTTGGATGATATGCATTTGTTTCCAATCATTAACTCTAGTGTTTTAATTTTTTTTTTATAAATGGAGAGATGGAAGCTCAAAGAAGTTTTGTCACCTATCTGTGACCTCGCAGCTAGAGAGAAGCAGAGCCAGGATGAAACCCTAGAGTAACAGGGTAGTTAGAAGGGGCAATGTGGTACAAGGCTAAAGCATGCACTATGGAGTCAGGAAGAATGGTTAAAATCCTGATTCTGATTCTTACGGACCTTGAAACAGTAAGCTAATCTCTCTGCACCTTAGTTTCCTCACCTCTGTCATGAAGATAATACTTCACAAGGAGTATTATGGTCATGGGTAAAAACTGACCACCAGGAAAAAGCTCAATATCTTCAGCCAAAACACACCTTAGAACAATCAACCATGGGAGAGCAGAAGGGCAGCATTTACACAGGAGAAAACTCAGGGGGCAGGAACACATAGGAAAGAAGGATATAGGGAAAAGGTAACCACAGGGAGGACATGGGAAGATTATGGGGATTGCAATCAACGTCATGAAACAAAATGTGTATGACCTATGAATGTATGTAAAATGAAACTGCTCGGTAGACTTGCAACCAAATCACAACTTAAAAA
>NW_006921853.1:432762-440810 GCF_000298275.1 Orycteropus afer afer
TGAAAGATTCTATGGGCAAAATATTGAATGATGCAGGAAACATCAAAAGAAGAAGGAAGGAATACACAGAGTCACTGTACCAAAATTAACTGGTTGATCCTTATCCATTTAAGGAGGTGGTATATGTTCAAGAACCAATGGTATTGAAGGAAGAAGTCAAAGTACTGGAACTAATATGTAAATGTAGCAAAGTCATAAAATACAAGTTGAATACAAAAAATTAATTACATTTCTATATACTACCAATGATTTAACTACTAGCCAAAAAGTTGGTGGTTCTAACCCACCCATAGGCTTCCCAGAGGCACCTTGGAAGACAGCCCTGGTGGTCTGCTTCTGAAAGGTCACCTCCTTGAAAATCCTATGGAACCCTTCTACGCTGCACATATTGGGTTGTCGTAAGTCAGAATTGACTTGATGGTAACTGACAACACCAAATACTACAAAAAAATTGAAAATTAAATTTAAGTTATCATTTATAAGAGTATCAAAAAATATTTAGGGATAGAGTAAATGATTATGCAAATTAGATAAATACTCAATGGAGCAGACTGACACACTAACCAGAGAAATGGGCTCAAACACACCACAGATCATGAAAATGGCTCAGGACCAAGCAATGTTTTGTTCACTATGAGTCAAAGCTGACGAATGACAAGTAACCACAGAAAATGCAAAAGTTTTATGCTAAAAAAAATCACAAAAACACAACATTGCTAGTGAAATTAAGAAGACTTGATAAATGAAGAGATAGACAATATTCATAGATTGGAAGACTTGGTTTTGTTAAGATGTATCAACTTCCTACATTGATCTATAGCTTCAGTGCAAACTTCATCAAAATCTCAGTGGCATTATTTATAGAGATAGTTATATTGATTCTAAAATGTGTGTGCAAATGAAAGGGCCTGGAATACCTAAAATAAAAAAATTTTCAGAAAGAAGAAAGTTTGAGGACTTCCACAACCTGACTTCAAAGCTCACAATAAAGCTTTAGTAATCAAGAGAGTATGGCATTGGCATAAGAATCACCATAAAAGAAGAGAATCCAGGAAGAGACCCACTCTTACACAGTCAGTTGAATTATTTTATTCATTTTTTTAACTAAGGTCCCTAAGCAATTCAATTGGGGAAAAGAAACATCTCGACAAATAATGTTAGAACCACGAAATAATAATGTGGAAAAAAATGAACCTCTATCTCATACAAGACATGAAAATTAATTCAAGGTCAATCATAGACCCAAACTTAAAGCTAAAACTATAAAGACAGAAAATATAGAAGAATAATTTCATGACTTTGGCAAAGACTTCTTAGGACAGCAAAAGGACTAGCCATAGAAGAAAATAAATTGGATTTCATCAAAATTAAAACCATTTTCTCATGAAGTGAACTATGCAGAAAATAAGCAAAGCACAGACTGGGAGATAATATGTGTTGGACACAAAAACTAGTAACCATAATATAGAAAGAACTCCTATAAAGAATTAATAAAAGACAAACAACCAAATAAAAATGGGCAAACTCTTGAACAGATATTTTACCAAAGAAGATATATGAATGGCCAAAAAGCACACTAAAAGGTGCTCAACATCCTCAGTCATCATGGAAATATGCATGGAAACATGCTACATACTCATGAAAATTATGAGGTAAAACCTCACACTCAATGGGATGAGCAAGATTCTAAAGTCTGACAACACTAACTATTATAAGGAGCAACCAGACTCTTATACATTGTTTCTGGGCAAATGTGAAATTGTACTTTGGAAAACAGTTTGGCATTCTCTTATAAAGTTAAACATAGATTTACGCTATGACCCAGCAATTCTACTCCTGAGTAATTACCCAAGAGAAATAAAAACACATGTTGCCACAAAGACTTGCTCAAGAATTTTGTTGGCGGCTTTCTTTATAGTAGCCCCAAAAGTGAGAACAACCTGAATGTCCATCCAGAGAATGCATAAGCAATTCTTGTTATATCAACACCATGAAATACTCATCAATATAAAGGAGTATAACCAGTCAGTTTACTCTGACTCATGGTCACCCATATGTGTCAGAGTAGACAACAACATATGGTTTTCAATGCTGATTTTAAGGAAATAGGTCTCCAGGCCTTTTTTCCGAGGTATCTCTGGGTGAACTCGAAACTCCAACCTTTTGGTGAGCAACTGAACATGTTAAAGATTTGGACAACCTAGCATAGTGTCTAAGGCACTTGACTGCTAACCAGCAGACTGGCGGTTCAAACCCACCAGCCACTCCTCAGAAGGAAGGTTGGGCTACTACTTCTGTAGTGATACTGCCTTGAAAACCCAAGGAGGAGTCGCTATGAGTCAGGTCCGACTCGATGGCACATAACAACAACAGTCACTCCTTAAGAAAGAAAAGAAAGAAACTATTGACAATACCATGTGTGAATCTTTTAGACCTTCATCAAACAAGAAAAGTCAGAGACAAGAAAGTATGTGATGAAGTTCAAAAACAGACTAAATGAATCTATGTTTATAAAAATCAGAACAGTGGTTGCTTGTTGGGGTGGGGTCAATAGTAACTGCAAAGGGCATGGAAAACCTGAAGTGGTAGGATTGTTCTCCATCTTGATTGAGGTATGGATTACATGTGTATGTAATTCTGTCAAAACTCACTGAACTGTACACTTAAGGTCTGTGCATATTATTGCTTATAAGCTATACCTTGATTTTTCCAAAAGCTCCCCCAAACGGCAATACACTGTTTGCAAAAGTGTGAGAAAAGCCACCATTGTGCATTTCTGGGGAGAGTGTAAATGTGCTATAATCTCTCTGGGGGACAATTTTTAAAATCTCTATCAAAATGAGCAATACTCAGACCCACTTGACCCTGTCATTTCACTCTAAGATTCATCCTATAGATATATTTAAGCATAATGTAGAGACAGCTGTAGAGAGATATTCTTTGCAAAATTGTTTGCAGTAGCAAATGACTGGAAATAACAAAACAATCCATCCATAAAGGGCAGACTAAATAAATTATAGTCTAGATTTTAACAGAACACAATGCAGCTGGTTAAAAGGATAAGGAAGATCTCTATGTATTGATATGAAATGATACCAGAAAAACAAACTCACAGCTGTGGAGTCGAATCCGACTCACAGTGACCCCTCCTTGGGTTTCCAAGACAATATTTCTACGGAAGTAGATTGTCCAATCTTCCTTCTGAGGAGTGATATATTCATACATGCAAACAAAGTTTGGACAACAATGTTTATAACGTCCTTCCATTGGTGGGAAATGAACATACACATGGAATATATCTTGAAAGGTACATTAAAAAAAAAAACTCGACGCATCAGTTGCCTCTGGAAAAAGGGGGAGGCTGGAGGTGAGTCATTGGGAGAGAATTATTTTTAATGAATTACCTCTTTTATTGTCTGATGGGGTTTCTTTGGGTTTTAAAAATCATATGTGCATTATGTAAATCAGTATTTGAAGACCAGCACTTGCAGGACCAATTCATTTTTCCCTAACAATTGAGCCACAGTCCCCATGTGTCCTGCATTTGTCCTGGGTCCTCCTGTCGTGGCTATCACCATCACTTTTGTCTCTGTGTTCTCCTCCTGAGGTCTGACCCTGACCCACCACCTACTGCCCCTGCCTTACTTTCCATACAAAACCACCAGTGCGTGGGTCTGAGGTACTTTTGTATCCCATACCACCCATCGCCAGTCCGCATTTAAATTATGACATTGTCCAGACTTTTATTTATACCCAGCTTTTCCCAGGCAAATCAGATTCACCCATGACCGGGACCATGTCTAGCCAAGCCAGATATGTGCACTAAAATGAGACCATGAAATATTCCTGTAATTTTCAGATGCCTTAAGACATACACACTTAAATATTTAGTAGATTATAAATGATCAAAGCTTGAGTCCAGCGTTTAAATATTGCTTCTTAATAAGCCTGTACAGAAAGTTTGCTCCCAGTCCCAAATGCAGAAATAACTGTGGCTTACCTGATGAATAGGAGGGTGGGCAGGAAGGGCCGCAGAACATCAATGAGGGCATCCCTCTGTAGCTACCACAGGGATGGATGCTGCTGCTTGTAGCTTTCTCTCAGATCCTGCAGCTTGTGTCCTGCTAGACAGAGAATTGTGGGGAGAGAAGCAGAGAACCTGCTCTGAAGCCTGTCTGTTACTGACTTTCTGGATGGCCTTGAACACATCACATGCCTTGTCTGGGCCCCTGGGCCTTTCTCTGTGTCTCTAGGGAATCTCTGAAGTCCTTGCAGCACTCAGTTTGGGACTTCTGAGTGTGTGTGTTGTAATTATTTGCTAAAATATGTTTCACAATAAAAGGGGGAAATAAACAGCAAGGAATGTCATATTGGCGCAGAGCAGTATATGGCAGTGGGGGCTCATTAGAAATACAGATTCTCTGGTCTCACCCCAGACCTACTGAATCAGACTCTACATTTTAACAAGAAGTCCAGGTAACTTACTTCCTCTGAGTCCCCAAGGGACATACAAATGCCCCAAGAGTCTTATATAAAGCTGGATTGTTTGGGAAAGGGTCTTCTTTATGTGTTTAGTTCACTCTGGCCACAGTTGATTTAAAGTAGGATTCACAGCGTCAAAAATAGCAAGTAACATAAACTAGCAAGGGAGTCTAAGTGTGATACAATACGGAAGGATGAAAACCAAACCAAACTCACTACCGGACCCGACTCATAGCGACCCCTCCTTGGATTTCCAAGGCAGTATCTCTACTGAAGTAGATTGCCCAACCTTCCTTCTGAGGAGTGGCTGGTGGGTTTGAACTGCCAGCCTTCTGCTTAGCAGTCAAGTGCCTTAGGCACTATGCCACCAGAGCTCCCTAGGGAGGGATGGGGATTGTGGGAAAGTGTGGGGAGGGCTTGTTTCACCTTAAGTGGCTCAGCCAGAACTCAGTATCACTCAGCTGTTGCCACACGGGAATGCAGGGGCCATGTGACTATATCTCGTGGTTATTTTGTTTTTTTGTAAGTTATCCTAGATATTCAGATTTCTATAAATTAAATCCTCGGGTTACAAATGTCTGACTTACAGACTACTCATGTTTGCCCTTTATGTTATATAAATTTGCCCTCACTCTGAAATGATTGAGCCAACCCCACTCACACCATGTTCTTCATCACAATCACCTTAACTTGCTGCAGATGTAGCTTTTCAATTATTGAAAAGGTTTTACGCCTCTTCTTGCACTAAACCAAACCCATTGCCGTCAAGTTGATTCAGACTCATATAAATCTTTAAAGACAGAGTAGAATTGCCCCCACACAGTTTCCAAGGCAGTAATCTCTATGGAAGCAGACTGTCACATCTTTCTCTTGTGGAGAGGCTGGCAGATTCGAACTGTCAACCTTCCAGTTAGCAGCCAAATGCTTAATCACTGTACCACCAGGGTTCCTTTCTGGAACCGTTGGAACTGTATGCACTTGTTCCAACTTACCTACAAATTTGACTGAAAGACACACTTAGGCATTGATCCCATTCATAACTCAGGAAATTCCTGTATAAAAATCTATGTTGATAAAAACATTATCAGTTGAAACATAAGACAGTTTAAGGCCAGTGGTAAGAGCAGTTTCAACAGCTTTGAGGCAAGAATGAGATTGTTGAGATTGAAATACAAAAAGAGGATAAGGTGGCAGGAGAATGATGAGTCATGGGTTAAACAAAACAAGATAAGGAGGGGAAATTAAAGGTTGGTTGCTGCCAGGAGGAGGGAGAAGGATGGATCAAGGTCAGATCTGAGGGGGGAGGCATTTGTTCATGAGCATGGCCGTTAAGAGCACAGGGGCTAGTGTCCAAGTCTGCCCTTTTCTGTCTTTGTGACCTTTTTCTGTCTCTATGACCTTAGACAAGTTCTCTGGACTCTGGCTCCTGGCCTGTAAAATGGAATGAATAATGGTATACACATCTTAGGTATGTGGTGCTGCTATAATAGAATTACCACAACCTTTAACAAACACAAATTTATTTCTCACAGTTTAAGAGGTTAGAAGTCTGAATTCATGGCACCAGCTCCAGGAGAAAGCTTTTACTCTCTGTTGGCTCTGGGGAAAAGTCTTTGTCTCTTCTGAGCTCCTGCTCCTAGGCAATCTTCATGAGGCTTGGTATCTATCTCTCTTGCCCCATCTCTGGCCTGCTTGTTTGTTCAATCTCTTTTATATCTCAAAAAGAGACTGACTAGAGAGATACTCTATACTATTCCTTCCTCATTAACATAACAAAGACAACCATTCTCAGATGAGATTATAACCACAGGCCAGAGTTTATGGTTTACGATATGTTTTTTGGGGAGATACAATTCAATCTGTAACAGAGGGTCATTACAAAGAATTAATGAAGTAACACAGTAAAGCACTTAGAATAGTGTCTAGCCAAAGTAAACACTCAATAGCTGTTTATTGTGATGATTATTGTTTGCTTCTCTCTCTCATTAGCACTGCAAAATGTGATGAGCAGTTGCTGGACCAATCCACGCACTATATTCTTTATAATGGACTCTCTAGTCCTCACTTTCTCCAAAGTTTTCAAACAAGAAATGACTCTACAAACAGCTGTAGAATGTTTCCTTTTGTAAAGCCTTTACCTTGAGATGTCTGAACCTGCTCCAACCCAGTCCCTGCCATATTGTTTTCACAAAAACATTTCTTTTTCCCAGTGGTTTATTTTGTAAAGTCTGCTCGTTGTTCAAGAGCTTTTACAGGCTGCCCACTTTCAAAGCAAGGTCATTTATACATTCAACAAACATGCACTGGGCATCAGCTGATGTTAGGCACTGAGTTCGACCTCATAAATACAGTTGTGCACAAGTTCCCTGACCTTGTGGATTTACATTCTAGTTGTTGTTGTTGTTCTTAGGTGCCATCGAGTCGTTTCTGACTCATAGCGACCCCATGCACCGCAGAACGAAACACAGCCCGATCTCGTGCCAGCTCCACGATCCCTGCTATATCTGAGCCCATCATCGCAGCCACCGTTGTCAGTCCATCTCGTTGAAGGCCTCCTCCTCTTTCGTCAACCCTCCACCCTACCAAGTATGACAACCTTCTCCAGGGAATGGTCTCTTCTGACAACATGACCAAAATAGGTGACATGAAGTCTGGCCATTCTCGCTTCTAAGGAGCATTTCGGGTGCACTTCCTCCAGGACAGATCTGTTAGTTCTTTTAGCAGTCCATGGTACTTTCAGCATTCTTTGCCAGCACCACAACTCAAAAGCATCAATTCTTCTTCAGTCTTCCTTATTCATTGTCCAGCTCTCACATGCATACGAGGTGACTGGAAATATCATGGCTTGTGTCACGTGCACCTTAGTCCCCAAGGAGACATCCTTGCTCCTCAGCACTTGAAACAGTTCCTTTGTGTTTGACTTTCCCACTGCTACACGTAGTCTAATGTCCTGACTGCTGCTTCCATTGGCATCGATTGTAGAACCAAGCAATGTGAATTCTTTGACAACCTCAATCTTCTCTCCATTTATTGTGATGCTGCTCATTGGTCCAGTTGTGAGGATTTTTGTTTTCTTTATATTGAGACGTAATCCATACTGCAGACTGTATTCTTCAACCTTCATCAGTAAGTGCCTCACTTACTGATGAAGTAAGTAAGTAAGTCATCCTCACTTTCAGCAAGCAAAGTTGTATCATCTGCATATCTCAGGTTGTTAATGATTCTTCCTTCAATATTGATGCCACATTTTTTATTCATATAATCCAGCTTCTTGGATTATTTGCTCAGCATGTAGATTGAATAAGTATGGGGAAAGGATACAACCCTGACGTACTCCCTTTCTGATTTTAAACCATGTAGTGTCCCTTTGTTCCATTCGAAAGACAGCCTCCTGGTCAAGGTACAGGTTCCTCATGAGTACAATCAAGTGTTCAGGAATTCCCATTCTTCTCAATGTTATGAATAATTTGTCATGATCCACACAATCAAATGCCTTTGCATAGTTAATAAAACACAAGTAAACATCTTTCTGGTATTCTTTGCCTTGAGCCAAGATTCATCTGACA
>NW_006921853.1:441945-457907 GCF_000298275.1 Orycteropus afer afer
CTCTTGGACTTGTTTTAATTGTCTTTAACTTCAAGTTGAACTTGCATATGAGCAGTTGATGGTCTGTTCCACAATCAGCTCCTGGCCTGGTTTACATTCTAGTGGAGGGGATGAATATAGCATCCAAACACATAAATAAACCAGACAATGTCAGGAAGCAGTAAGTGCTACCAACATGATGAGATTGAAACAGTGGCGATCATTTCAGATAGGGTATTTTGGCTACACCTCTAGGAGGAAGATTTGGAGTTAATTTGTCTTGACTGCAGGTCAAGCTGTGGCTGCTTTAACCTTGAGCTCATTTGACATATATCCATTCATTCATTCTATCCATCATTCATTCCACAAACATCTGATGAGGACAAATATTTGCCAGACCTTCTACTCAACTCACTGTCATTGAGTCAATTCTGACTCATAGCAACCCCCATTTGGTTTCCAAGGCTGTAAATCTTGACTGCCTCATCTTTCTTCTGCAGAGCAGCTGGTGGGTTCAAACTACTGACCTTCAGATTAAGTAGCCAAATGTCTGAACCACTATACCACCAGAGCTTCTTATAGACCTTCTGAAACTGAGTAAAGTAAAAACTATTTTCCCCACTCTGGTACCTGGATGGGAATAGATAAGTAAACTAAATTACCCCAAACTATTTTCCCACCCTGGACAGATGAGTCTTCAGTTCCTTAAAGAACTGAATGGAAAACATTCCTTCCTGCAGATGATAGACTTGCTAAAAGTATTTTAGAAACAACTTGTAAATTAACTCTGGCAGGGACATAAGGGAACAAAAGTTAATTACTGACCCTCTCCCCTCTGCCCAAGCCCCTATCAACTGATAACAAGAAACTAGTGACTCATCCAGGCACCCATTTCACCTTCATGCCCCAAATTCCTCAACCTTTTGTGAATATGCAAACCCCCCTCTCCCGAAACCTACAAAAATTGTGTTTGGATGGCATCTCAGGGAGTTAAGATCTGGGTACTAAACTACCCCTAACTCCTTGCACTGCTGCTTTGCAATAAATAATTTTCTCTCCTCTCAATCTTGGTGTGTAAACTGTTTTGGCCTGACTGCACACCGGGCAGGGACCCGTGTTTGATCTGATAACACTTCTACTCCAAAAAAGCAAATTTACTGCCACCGAGTCGATTCTGACTCACAGCTGCTTCCACTGGGTTTCTAAGGCTGTAAATCTTTGTAGAAACAGACTGCCTCATCTTTCTTCTGCAGAACAGCTTGTGGGTTCAAACCACTGACCTTTTGTTAGCAGCCAAATGCCTTAACCACTGCACCACCACTGTTCCTTTTAGACCTTCTACTAGGCACTGGGAAAACAGAAGTAAGTAGAAATTATTCTCACTTTCAAAGGACCTCCTAGTCCAGTGATAAGATGTACTAGTAGGCAACTACAGTCTGAGTTAATCTGTTGTGCCCAGGTTATGAAGGAGTTGTTCGTTGCGAGGAATTGCCAACACACGACAATGCAAAAGCAATAGGAAAGTTTATTAGCTAACTTAAGTTAGGGTCCTTGCTTTCACCAAATCAGTGGCTTGAGCAAAAGATCCCGTGCTCTTACATTAAAACATATTTATAGAGGAATATAGGGTGGAGTAGATAATTTGATTTTTATGACAGGGGTTTGGGAATTTGGGGGGCAGGTTGGAATCCCCCCAGTTTCAAAGGTGAGTGAGAGATTTTTCGGGGCCGGACAGATCTCTTTGATATGTGCATACTCCCTGTGAAATCCGGGGAGGTAAGAGTCTTCAAAGGTGGGCGAGAGGCTTTTTGGAGCCATGCAGATTTTAGATAAAAAGGCTCTGAGGCATGGGACATTTTAATCTCTATACTACAGGCATTAGGGCTCAGCATGGGACGTGTCAATCTCCATACTAAAGGCTTCTGGTTAAAAAGATCTACCTGGAGGCATTAGGGCTCAGCATGGGACGTGTCAATCTCTACCTGGAGGCATTAGGGCTCAGCAAATCTTGAAGGATAAGCAGAAAATGCCTAGTCTCCAGGTTTGAGAATCCATGTGGGCAAATGCAATGAGATGGAAGAAATTATGATATGCTCATGTGACTGCAGGTACTTCAGTGTGGCTGGAGCATATGGTGTGAGGTAGGAGGTATCAGGAAATGAGGCTGAAAAGAGAAGCAGAGTCAGGAACCAACCTACAGAAATAGACTTCAGGCAGGCATACAACCTGGACACACCTTGGGGCTGGGAGACATGTGGGAAAGTTGACTTTGGATTCAGCCATCTTTGCGGGAAGCACCAAAAAGTGTACTGGGGTTGTTATCTATTACTGTTTTGGTGGGCAAAAATGCATTTAACCAGCATCTCCACCTTACTCAGTAAAGAAGCAAAGTGAATAAAAATAAACAAAATTGCAAATGGGATCTTCTCAAAGGACCTGCTAGAGCAGTGGAATGCCACGGGACTTGAAGATCAGGGAAGTTGTGAAGTTGTCTACTCCACCTGGAAGTGGACAATTCCATTCCTGTTCTGGTTATGCATCTGTAAGTAGAAAAATTTATCTTAGCCTACATTGAAGGAGTACCTACTTTGTACCTTTACCTACTGATGTTTCTCTGTGAGTAATGTAACTATCCCGTTGGCAACCTACACAGTTTAAGGAGTTTGAATATTAACTTTTGTGCTACAGAATCATTGAAAGGAGGGATGTGGTGGGTAGAAATATAGTCAGACTTGCATTTTAGAGTGATTTTGGTGACTACAGTGTGGAGAATGGCTCAAAGGTGGTGAGACAAGAGATATGACAATGAAAACAATGCAAAAGAGAAATCATGAAGGCCCAAATTTACACAGGGATGGTGGGGTTGGAAAAGAACAGAGAAACTTATGAAATATTAAGGCTACAGAATTATTTGACTCAATGACCAATTGCATGTGAAGGAGAAATGGAGAAATACCCTATGATGGCTCTTAGGTTTCAAGATCAAGGAGCACTGGTGGTGTAGTTGTTAAGGTATTTGGCTGCTAACCAAAAAGTTTCCTGGTTCAAACCCACTAGCTGCTCCTCAGAAGAAAGATGGGGTGACTTGCTTCCATAAAGATTTACACTGTTGGAAACCCAATGGAGGTCGCTATGAGTCAGAATTGACTCCATGGCACTGAGTTTGGTTTGGTTTGGTCTGAGGTTTCAAGATGTGGTACCCTGATGGTATCATATAAGGAGATGGGTCTGGGGCTTGGAAAAGGTTGAGGTAGAAATGAAGTCAGGAAACTATTATTATAGAGATGTAAATAATAGATTAAGTCACCCAGGGAGAATTTATACAGAGAGAGGAGAGAATGGAATACTGGGAACACTAGTATCTGCAAGGTGGCTGGAGGAAGGGAAGTTCATAAATGAGACTGAGAAAAGAACAAATGCAGGAGAATCAGCAGAGGCTGTATCATGGGGGCCACAGAAGCCACTGTAAGAAGGAAGGTGTAGCCAATGGTATCAAACAATCCAAGACTCAAGGAACAGAAGTGGAAGTATCTGCTAGATTTAGAAACAGAGAGTCATCAGTGACTATTTGAAGCAATTGCAGAGAATTGATGGAAGAAAGCTAGATGGCAATGAATTGTGAAGTCAGTGAAAAGATGGAGAAATGGAGACAGTATCTTAAGCTGGTTTTACAAAGATTTTCTGTGGCAGAAAAGGAAGTGTTGATAAGAGTGATTTCCCGGCCTGGCTGATTATAGAATCACCTGGGGAGGTTTCAAAACATACTGATTCCTGGCCTCCACCATATTACAAACACTGTTCTCATTGTTCTGTGATGTGGCCTAGGCATCTTTTTAAAAAAAAAAAAAAAAAATCTCCTGAGGTGATGTCATTATAACACTATTATTTTAAAGTGGGAAAGATTCTTGAGCAAGTTGAAATGGTGATGATAAACAGTAAAGAGAGAGAGGATAAAGAGATTGGGAAATAAAGTACCATCTCTAGAGCAGAGGCTTTGTCTTGTTTAACTTGAACACACTATCAGGAAAGACCAGTTACTAGAAAAGCACCATTTGGCAGACCAGGGATAAATCCTAAAAACAATTCAGTAGAGCTGAGTTTTAGGGTTCAAGGATGTGGTGGTTACATTGGTATGTCAACTTGGCTGGGCCTGAGTGGCTGGGCAGCTGGTGGTAGTTATTCCCCATGATGAGACTGGCAATCAACTCCATGGTGGGATCAACCACAAGCAGCTGAGTAGCTGCCTTTGGGATGTGATCTGCTTCCTGTATATAAGCAGAAGGCTTGGGAATGGTCTCTAGCCTATGGCATGCTTGGACCCTGCATGTAGCCATGTCATTGCTCAGCAGCCTGCCATGCTCTGCAGACCTTGGGACTTACAATGGACTTAAATTAACGGCCTGCCATGGGGTTTGGTAACATTGGGACTGTGCCTTTTTACTTGTCAACCTTGGGTTTGCCAGCCTCAGCAGCCAGCAGCTGTCTCAGTGAAGAAATGCCTCTAGCTCCAGTGGGCTGGGAGCAGGAGGCAGAGCTGGACCCCAAGGTTGAGGGGCTTTCACCCAGCCCCTAGAGCCTAGCTCTTTGGACTTGGACTTAAAGCCTCCAAGCTGTAAGAGAATAAAGTCCTATTTGTTAAGGCCATCCCATTTGTGGTATATTCCTGTCAGAGTGGCACTAGGTAACCAGAACAAAGGACAACATGGTGAGGCATGAAAGACTGGTGGCTGAAGATTTTATCTTGAGGGTGAAATATAATAGGCAGAAAGAAGAGCAATTTTGAAGAAGAAGATGTGTTCAATGTTCAGTATGTTCAGTTGGAAAGCCTTCTCTTTCTGAAAGGTCCTGGGCTTTTCTGCCCTAGGAGAGATATGATTGGTCAGATCATCTGTTGTTGTTGTTATGTGCCGTCAAGTCGGACCCGACTCATAGTGACCCCTCCTTGGGTTTCCAAGGCAGTATCACTACAGAAGTAGATTGTCCTATCTTCCTTTCAAGGAGTGGCTGGTGGGTTTGAACCTCCAGTCTTCTGGTTAGCAGTCAAGTGCCTTAGGCACTATGCTACCAGAGCTCCTGGTCAGATCATAGAGGATCTCAATTACTAGGATACAGAAGGGACTGTAATATGAGGAAATGCACAGAAGGCAAGGCTTAGAGAAGTGTCACTCAAAGTGTGGTCTGTGGACCAGCCACACTAGCATCGTTTGAGAGCTTGTTCTGATTACAAATTCTGGGGCCCTCTCCAGACCTATTGGATCAGACTCTTCTGGAATTAAATAAGGACTCTGGGATTTGACAAGCTCTGCAGATGACCTATTGGTGCTAAAGTTTGGCAAGCACTGACCTGGGCCATGAGGCCTTCCTGGAGATTGGATAGTGCAGTTCCATGAAGCAAAAACTGGGCTCAAAGTTGAGACCTGTAAGAACATTGATAAAATGGAACTTATCAAGAACTTCTGTCTATCATGATAGGAGTGAGGCAAAATCAGACCTCTAGGCATCTGGGGAGGAGCATCCAGAAGAGAAGGACTGAAGGGCATGATTATTGTCTGGAAGACGGTCATAGGGCTGAGGAGCAGATTATTCTGTGAGACCCAAGTTGGAGTGGAGAGTAAGTTTTCAGACGGCAAATTCCAAATAATTCTAAGGAACAGCTATCTAATACTCAGCACAGCCAAATACTGACCAGGAGCTTTGATAGGCATGAGCTCTCCATCATTCGATGGGGCTCCACTTTGGGAGAGAAGCTGGACTGGAGCAGCTGAGAGCACATGCTGTGAATCTAGGGAACCCAAACAGCCAATTCAGCTAAGCCACGCCCCCCTCCACACACACACACACACACACACACACACACTCTCTCTCTCTCTCTCTCTCTCTTTCTGGGAGGCCTCAAGGCCTCAGCCCAATAGGAACAACCTCTCCCCTGACTTACCAAATTGCTTTGCTGTATTTAAAAGCCAAAGAGGAAAATAAACCCCAGCCCAAGGAGGAAGCGATTTTGGCATTAAATAAAAGGAATGTTTTTATCCTGCAATGAAAACGCTGTGATCTTGGAACACAATTTGCATAAACAGACAGTTTGGCTATAAACAACCTCACCAGTAACTGGTATTTACATACAGAACAACTCAGTCAAAACCCAATTAAAGGCTCTGATGGATTGGGGATTGTCAAAACATTTAAAAGGCTTCACAGCAGCCCTGTGATTTATACGCCTCAGTTGTACCAGGAGTTCCTGGTTTCTCCTGCCATCTGCTCTTTCCTCTGCCCCCAGCCCACCCTCCAGTCTGGCAGACTGGCCTCCAATAGGAGGGAGAGATCCCAAGGGAGTCCACTGTCCTTGCGGAACTAGGGAAGGCTTAGTGGAGAAGAAGGGAACAGGGCCCAGGCTGCGGTCCCTGACTTGCCCTGTGGGACAGGAGTCCCATGTATAGTTTGGGCATGTGACGCTATCAAGAAGTTCTGATGAGATGAGGCAGGACTTCAGGAGGTTCCAGGCAATATGGTGCTTGCAGTCATGCAATCAGTAGCTCTGTGGTTCCAGGTCCCAAACCTTCTAAGCAAGATATGAAGTCAGGACCCTTTCCTCCTTGGACAAGAGCCATGCCTCTCAGGGAATGAAACCAGGCATAAAAACTGAGACAACACAGTGGGAATATTTGGCATGACTTCAATGGGGGTGGAGGAATAGGGCAAGGGGCTCACCAGGAGCATAGTAGAATAGGGCTCAGATTTCCTAAGAGTTCCCGCCCTGGCACAACAGGGATCAGGTGAACCTTTGGGAGACTCTGAGGAGGAGGAAATGGGGGAGCCCAGAGTTGGCTAGGAATGGGAAGTGGAGAGTAGTGACAGGTATGCTGCTCTTGCCACTCCTAAGCCAATTAACGTCTCATTGCCATCTAACATATTCACTGCCATGGAATGGCAGGGCTCCCACTTCCCAGATGTTTAAAAACTGAGCAAACACCTAAGTACTTGGCATTATGCCAAGCACTTTTTCACATGTGATTCCTTTTACTGATACATCATAATCTTGCACATACATGAAAGGAAGAGAGATCTTTCTTTCTAACAAAACAAACCCTGTGATCTCAAAATGGTCAGTGTTCTGCAACCATTACAGTGGATGTGTTATTTTCACACTGCAACACAAAACAATCCCTAACAATTAAGCACTCACTGTGTACCCAGCATGATATTAGGGATGTCCCATTCATCATTGCTTGTAATTTTAAAAATACTCCTAAGTGGAAAACATTACTATTCTCTTGTTTGGTAAATAAGGAAAACTGAGCTCTTGAAGATATTTGTACGAGTTTATATGGCTGGAAAGTGGTAGAAACAGAAGTGTTTCTGAGTCCAAAGCCTGTGCTCAAATTACCACATCTGACCAGATTTCTGGCTATGGTAATCTTATTTTAAAGTGTGTCATTCCAACTGCATATAGCAGAATTCGGAATGGGTAATGCAAAACGAAACTGAATTCACCCTACCATCGTGTCACCACTGCACTGAAATACTACTGACTGTCCCCCCCACTTTCATATCCTGATCCAATATATTACAGATTCCTCCTAACTCCCAAGCCACACATCAAGACAAAAGGTGATGTCCAGAAGATCAAGGAAACTGGAGGAAGAAACGGAAATATTTGGACACCTCCTCTCTTCATGTGGGTTCAAATCCATCACTAATGTTAAAAGTCCAACAATTCAACCTTTAATTACTGTAGACCAGAAACACAAGTGCCAGCAAGGTACTTAAGACCACCACTTTCCATAGTATGAAAGAATTCAGCATGCATAGGTTTGATTTCATTTAACAAATATTTGTTGAGCATATAATATTATGCAAATTTTTAGAAATTAAATGATTTTATTTTGTTTTGTTTCTCAAAGTTAAACCTCAGTCTCTTCGTCTGAATGCATTGGCCTGGATCACAGATAAGCCAGCAACAGTCTTACGGACAGTCTCCTATTTTTACAAATAAAGTGTTACTGGAACACAACGACAGTCATTCATTTATGCCTTCGCTCTGTCTACTTTCACACTAAAACAGCGGAGTTGAGTAGCTCGGAGAAGGAATCATCAGCAAAGCCTAATAGATTTACTAACTCACCTGTATAGAGAAAGTTTGCTGACACCTGGCCCAGACAGTCTGAAGACCTTCCAACATGGATGTTTTATTAACTATATATTTTGTTGTGAATGATGAGTAGAAATTCACTGGGCACCTAAAGAATCTTGGTTTCCTTGGAATCTACTCTAATCTGAGTTGAGTTCCACTTAAGTTGTGTCCTCACAGCCCTCTTATAAGAGGAACCTCACATTGGCCAGTCTTTATGGCCTCCTTCATTGGGCCCTTAGACCTCTTCTTTCCAGGAGCCAATAGACAAGAAACAGGGAAGCTCTCTCCCCTTAACTTAGTCTCAGAGAAACCTCAGAGCTGAATTGAAAGCTGAAGAAGAGCCTGGATTGTCCCAAAAGGTGGTGATCCTCTTGTCCTGGAGGTGTGCAGCAGAAGGAACTGCTGTGAAAGGCTCCTCAGACCCCAGTTCTTGGCTCTTGTACCTTCTCTGCACTGTACTAACTTGAACTCATCTCTTCACTGCTCTTGATTAGCTAAGCAGCCTCCTCAGTGGCCTCTCTGCCTCAGGCCTGGCACCTTCTAATGCTTTCTCCAACAGCAGTCAGGAAGAATCTTTGTAAATATGACTAAATTCTTCAAAGCTTTCATCATAGGTGGGATAATATCCCAACTTTATCTTAGCTTAGCATTTACTCCTCTGATTCTTCTAAATTCTCTGAACTTATCTCCTATACATCACGGTCCATTTTTCACCCCACTTCCCATGCTCCAAACACATCCAATTGTTACTTTTTCTCCAAACGTATCAACCACGTGTGCCTCTCTACCTTTTTAGGCCATTATCTCTGCCAGCTAAGTATTTTTTCTTCCCTTGTGCATATGCCAAACCCCTACATACTCTTCAAGATCCAACTCAAATGCTCATCCACTTTTATAAAGCTTTTTCAAAATATCTCCAGTTCAGATTAGTTTTTATCTACTCTGTGCCCATTATGTAAATTTTTATCACAACCCCATTTTGAACTTAACCACAATGTACTAGACTGAGTTGTTTGCAGGAATGTATCCCCTAGTAGACTTGAGTTGTTTGCAGGAATGTATCCCCTAGTAGACTGAGCTCCTTGAAGGAAGAGACAGTGACTTATTCATCTTTCTAAGCTTAGTCCAAGACCTCTCACACAGTTAAGTGTTCAAAAAATGTTCCATGAATGAATGAATCGGTTTTAACAAAGGCAAGACTCTTGGGAGGGCAAGCCAGTTGATCAAGCCATCAATTAGCCTTCTACTCTCTTTACGATGTCATAGCTGTGTCTTAGATACCTCCTCAGGACATTTCATCATTTCCCTTCAAGGCCAGATGTAGGGTAGTCTCTTATTTCAGACTCCTTCCCTCCTTTCAATCAATTCTCTCAGTCTCTTCCACTACTACTTTCCTGAATCCTGAGGCAGGATAGTTCAGTGGAAAGATGAGGTCCATGGAGGCCAGCATAACTGATGACAGACCCAGGTCTCCCTCTGGCCCCTTGTGTAATCTTGAACGAGTAACGAGTATCATCTGCAGCTTTCTGAATGGTAAAACGGAGACAGTGCATCTACTTCACAAAGCTGTCATAGGATCTGTGACATACAGTTTTAAATTAAGTTCCAGGCTCATAGTCACTGTTTAGGAGATTCCTGGAGGGAAAGGATCCTTAAAACCATGTAATCTAGCAACTGTCTATTGCTGGAAATTGTTCCCTGGGTCACGTGGGCATTTGGCCTCTCCAAGTAACCAAACCAAACACACTGCTATGAAGTTGGATCAGACTCATAGCGACCCCTCCTTGGGTTTCCAAGGCAGTATCACTATGAAAGTAGACTGCCCAACCTTCCTTCTGAGGAGTGGCTGGTGGGTTTGAACTGCCAGCAGCATGTTTACCGACCTTTCTATTTTGTGATTTCTGATTCTCACCAAATAAATAAATAATAATGAAAGGAATAAATTAATGACTCAAATACAGATGTGGCTATGGGGCCCAAAGAATCTAAGGTAACTTACCCAATGTCCCCCTGAAAGTGAGTTGCTGAGCCTGAACTTGGCCTCAGATCCCCTGCCTTGAGTCTTGGTTTCCAGGGGACTTCCAGGTACTGAGAATCCATTTCCTTGGACTATCTCTTTCTCTGTGCTACACAGTTGGTTGTTGTTTCTCAGCACACATAGTTGGTGGTTGTTGTTAGCTGCTCCAACTTTGGGCGACCTTATGAATAATAGAATGAGACACTGCCCAATGCTGTATCATTTTCCTGATAGTTGCTAGGTTTGCACCCGTCGTTGTGGCCATTAGAACAGCCCATCCCACTGAGGGTTTCCCTCATTTCTGCTGACCTTCTACTTCCTCAAACAGGATGTCCTTTTCTAGTGATGAGATTTTCCTGATGACATGTCTAAAATAAGCACAACGAAGTCTTGCCATCTTCACTTCTAAATGAATATTCTGGTTGTACCTCTCCTAAGACTAATTTTTTTTTCATTCTACTGGAAGCCACAGTGCATTCAATATTAGTCACCAATGCCACAATTTAAATATATTAGATCTTGTGTCTTCCTTTTTCACTGTCCAGCTTTCACATGCTTATGAGGCAATTGAAAAGACCATAGCTTGGGTCAGGTATATTTTAGTCATCAGTGACATTTTTTTTTTAAACTTTGAAGAGTGCATTTGCACTAAGAGAAAGCTAGGGAGGTAGGAATACATAGGAAAGAATGACACAGGGAAGACGTAACCACAGGGAGGAAGTGGGAAGAGAGATATGACATTGTAGGGATAGTAATCAATGTCATGAAACACAATGTGTATGAATGGTTAGATGGAAAATGAACCTGCTTTGTAAAATTTCACCCAAATCACAATAAAAAGTTAAAAAATAAAACTTTGAGGAGGTCTTTTGCAGCCTTCATGTTTTGCTGCTACCATGGACATTGATTGTTGATCCAAGTAGAATCAAATCATTGGCAATTTTAATTTCTTCATTATTTATCATGATGTTTATCAATCCAGCTGTGAAGAATTTTGTTTTCTGTATGCTGAGGTATAATCCATATTGAAGCTAAAGTCTTTGCAAACCAAAAATAATAATAATGATAAAATAAAAAACAACAACAAAACAAATCTGTTGCCATCAAGTCGATTCCAATGCACAGCAACCCCCAAAACATCATTGTCACCATTACCTCTATTCCTACCAGTCTAGCCGAATGACTGTAATGTCAAGACTTTTTTGGTTGTAAGTGATAGTAAGCACCACTTAAAATTATGAAAGTAAATAGTAATATGAAAAATAATAACAATATTAACTTTTTCAGTTTCTTGTAACTGAAAAGTATAGATGACAGCTCTTCAGGAATGGTTAGGCTCAGCTGTGAATAACGTCATTAGGGCTCAGATTCTCTCTTCTCAATTCACTGTTCTTCTCCATTGCCTTCAGTTTCAGGCAAACTCTCCCTTCAAGTGGACCTGCCCAATCCCAGACTTACACACATAACAGTCCTCACAATTCCAAGTATCAAATGAGAAAAAGGTCCTCTTCTTCAATCATTCTAACAAAAGCCCCAGCACTGAATGACATTGTCCTGGCTTGGGTTAGAAAATGACTGTAGTCAGGGAACTAAATACATACCCACCAGCCAAACATGGGCCATATACCCACTCCAACTTCATGAAATGAGAGTGGAAGATGGTGATTTCTCCAAAGGGAAATCTGGCTGCTGTTACCAGAAAAAGGGAGGGATAGATGTCACACAGGCAAAAGCAACAGTTGTCCTTTTCAATGACTTTTTGGAGCTTCAATTTCTACACATAAAAACTTTGATGTTAAAAATTCTTACCTTTCAGGGTTAAATCAAACTGGAAATCAAATATTAGACAGCTCCTAGAAGCTCCTTAGTTTTCACGTTCTTAAAGGACTCTGCCTTCTGAATTCATTCCCCTGCCTCTGTTCCGGTTCAGGATATTATTGCTCACCTGCACGTTACAATTGCATCTTAACTAGGCTTTCTGCCTTCAAAGCTCTCTCCTTTCTGGAGGCACCCACTCAGTGCCCTACAGTCAGATTAATCTTCCATTTCACTGGAGTTCAGGGAGTGACAGAACCCAGTGGTGTTTAACTTGGCTTGCATTCAACATCATGAATTTAAAGGCCATCTGAACTGGACTATTCATCCATTCCTTCTTGACTCCCCCAAGGTGAGTACATTTCTACACCCTCCTTTCTAATACCCAGCCTTCTGAGCTGCTTACATATTTCATTCTCAGGAAAGCGCCGAGAAAAAAAAAATATATATAACCATCCCTAGAATTTGGAACCTTCATTCTATTATCTCATAAAACATCATGTTCATATCATAATTTCAATCCAGAGAGAGGATTTGCTGTGTGAGCTCTGAGATGCATACAAATTGCCCTTCTAAACCACTGGCTACAATAAGCAAACTTCAGAAGCCGACAGTTTACTTGATAAATACCTAATAAAGCTTAAATAATTATTGAAAGCAGACAAATGGAAGAGTAGAACTGCAAGAGATGTTGTGGTGATAAATCATGAAGAAAAGACAGAGCCCAGCAACTCAGGGCAAAGCAGCTTCCAGGAAGTAGAAAAGAGAGTCACAACAGAGACATTAGTCCTGGAAAGAATTGGTGGAAAGTGAGCAGCAAGGAAGCCAACAGACATCCAGGATGGCTTTTCTTGGCAGAGGAGGCTATTAAATACTCAATGTGTGATTTCTCTCAGCTCTTCTGGAAGACAGAGAACTCAGAGGGAATATTAAACTTCCACTGGTCTTCCCTATATGTTGGCCTTGCCCTCCCTCCTGAGCCTTTAATGTCAGTCTCTGTAAGTTGCACCCACCATCCAAGCTTTACCTCCTTGGGTGGGAAGAAGGTGAAACCAGGTAGCCTCATTTTTCTGAGATGACCCTATGGTAGGTATCCTGAGAAATATAGAAATAACTTGGGTTTCCTTAAAGTCACTTGAAAAAGTAAACAAAATAGCTTGGAACCACAGTGTTCTCTCCTATCAAGTAGGAATAAGTCTGACACATCCTGCCTACTGAGGAAGTTTTACATACTTAAAAAACCCTTACATGGGGGTAATAATTTATAAACAACTTTTCAAACATCATCACCAAGGTGACACAGACAAAGCTCCCTCTCCCTAACTGAAGACAAGGACAAATCTTGGTTTTTAAGACTATTGTTTGCAGTAGGTGTCATCCTGCTGGCTCTGACTCCTAGCAACCCTATGTCCAACAGAACAAAACACTGCCTGGTCCTGTACCATCCTCACAATGTATGCTCTGCTTGAGCCCATTGTGGCAGCCACATTGTCAGTCCATCTTATTGAGGGAATTCTCCTTTTTTGCTGACCATCTACTTTACCAGTCATGACATCCTTCTCCAGGGACTGGTCTCTTCTGACAACATGACCAAAATAGGTGAGATGAAGTCTGGCCATTGTCACTTTTAAGGAGCATTCCAGTTGTACTTTTTCCAAGACAGATTTGTTCATTCTTCTGGCAGTCCACGGTGTTTTCAGTATTCTTCACCAACACCACAATTCAAATGCATCAATTCTTTGATCTTCCTTATTCACTGTCCGGCTTTCACATGTATATGAAACTACTGAAAAAACCATGGCTTGAAAAAAAAAAAAAAGAAGGTGGGGACCAGGTTTGCTGGTCCAATAGAGCCTGGTGTAACCACTGAGACTATGGCCCCTAGCTGCCCTTCAGGTCTGGAATTGAACCCACAACTGTGGTTTCCAGCCAAACAAAGTACAGGCATGTGAGTTAAACATTTACCTCAAGTAGACACACGCCCTGCAGAGAACAATCATGGGAGAAGTAAGGGCTGCTTATGCACAGGGAGATAGCTCAGGGTGCAGAAGAGTATGAAGGGACGGACACTGGGAGGAGGTAACTATGGGGAGGAAGTGGGAGGGGAGCTGCTGCATTGTAAATTTTGGTCAATGACATGAGACAAAGTATATGTGAACTGCTGTATGAAAAGTGAATTTACTTTGTAAATCTTCACCCAAATCCTAATAATAATAATTAAAAAAAAAAAAAAAAAAACATGGCTTGAGTCAGGCACACCTTAGTCTTCAAAGTTGACATATTTGCTCTTTAACACTCTAAAGAGATTTTTTGCAGCAGCTTGGCCCAGTGCAATGTGTCAGTTGATTTCTTGACTGCTGCTTCCATGGGCACTGATTGTGGATCCAGGTAAAATGAAATCTTGAAAAAAATTTGAAACACTTCAATCTTTTCTCTGTTTACTGTGATGTTGCTTATTGGTCCAGCTGTGAGGATATTTGTGGGTTGTTTTTTTTTTTTTTTATGTTGATGTGTGATTCATACTTAAGGCTGTATGTAATCTCTGATTTTTAACAGTTAGTGCTTCAAGTCTTCACTTTCAGCAAGAAAGGTCATATCCTCTGCATATCTCAGGTGTTCATGAATTTTCCTTCAATTCTGATGTCATATAGTCCAGCTTCTCAGATTATTTGCTCAGCATACAGATTGAATAAATTGGTCAAAGGATACAATCTTGATATACACCCTTCCAGAAAGCACAACATACCAAAATCTTTGGGCACAACAAAAGCATTACTCAAAGGGCAATTTATAGCAGTAAATATATACCTCAAAAAAGAAGAGCCAAAATCGACATCTTAACCCAAAATCTCCAGCACTTTGAAAAAGAGCAGCAAAAGAAGCCTACAATCACCAGAAGAAAAGAAATAATACAGATTCAAGCAGAAATAAATGAAACACAATAGAAAGAATTAACAATACTAGAAGTTGGTTCTTTGAAAAGATTAATAAAATTGACAAACTACTGGCAAATTTAACAAAGGAAAATATCTACTCCCTGCAAGTTGCTTCCAACTCATAGTGATCCCCATTGGGTTTCTGAGGCAGTAAGTCTTTATGGAAGTAGATTGCCAGTATTGCTTCTGAGGAGCAGCAGGTGGGTTTGAACCACCAACCCTCTGGTTAGCAGTCAGATGCCTTAGGCACCAGAGCTTAGGCACTACCAGAGCTCCTTAACAAGGAAAATAAGAAGATGCAAATAACACGAATAAGAATGAAATGAGTAATGTTACAACAAAAGCAACTAATATAAAAATGATAATGTCAAGAGTCTATGAAGAACTGTACTCCAAAAAATTTGAAAACCTGGAAGAAATGGGCAAATTTCTAGAAACACAACTGCCTACCTAAAGTGACACAGACTGTGATACAAAATTTGAACAGATGCATAACAGAAGAAGAAATTGAACAGGTCATTAAAAAACTACCAACAAAAACCAGTCCTGCCCCAGACAGTGTCACTGAAGAATTCTACCAAACATTAAGAGAAGAGCTAACATGAATCCTATTCAAACTATTCCAGAACACAGAAAAAGATAGAATCCTCCCAAATTCATTTTATGAAGCAAGGATAACCCTGATACCAAAACCATGCAAAGACACTTTTACAAAGGAAAATTACACACCAATAACCCTCATGAAAGGAGCTGGTGGTGTAGTGCCTAAAGCATTTGACTGCTAATGAGAAGGTTTGTGGTTCAAACCCACTAGCTACTCTGCAGAAGGAAGATTGGGTAATCTACTTCCATAAAGATTTACCACCTTGAAAACCCAAAAGGGGGTCACTATGAGTCAGAATTGACTTGATGGCAGTGAGTTTGGTTATTTTGGTTTTAACTCTCATGAAAGTAAATGCAAAACTCCTCAACATAAACCTGTTGCTGTTGTTGTATGCCATTGAGTCGGCCCCGACTCATAGCGACCCCTCCTTGGGTTTCCAAGGCAGTATCACTACGGAAGTAGGATTGCCCAACCTTCCTT
>NW_006921853.1:473648-475079 GCF_000298275.1 Orycteropus afer afer
GGGAGGGGAGCTGTTGCATTGTAAATTTTGGTCAATGACATGAGACAAAGTATATGTGAACTGCTGTATGAAAAGTGAATTTACTCTGTAAATCTTCAACCAAATCAAAATAAAATTAAAAACAAAATCAGTTAGATTCTTCTACATCAATAAAGATATCCCTGAATAGGAAATAAGGAAAACAATACCAACTACAATAACTATCAATGAGATAAAATACTTAGTAATCTTACCAGGGATACAAAAGACCTATACAAAGAAAACTTCAAAACACTACTACAAGAAACTATAAGAGATCTACATAAATGGAAGAATATACCATGCTCAGAGGTGTCAGCCGCAGGGATCTAGGTGAGGGGAGGGAACACAGGCCATGCCCCACAAGTGGCAAGGCAGGAAAGTAGGGGAAAGGACAGAAAAAGGACAGGGGGAGTGGGACAGAGCGAGGAGGCAGCAGTAGGAATCCAGATAAGGGGAGGTTAGAGAGGTTTCGAACAGCTAAGGGAGACAAACTTGTCTGTCGGTTTGTCTTACTGTGGTGATGTGTTGCTGTGAGTCTTGAGGCTGTGCCACTGGTGTTTCAAACCCAGCAGGGTGCACATGGTGCACAGGTATCAGCGTGGCTTGCACACTGAGACAGACTAGGAAGAAGGAAGAGGCCATCCACTTCTCAAAGAATTGGCCAGGGAAAAATCTTATGAATAGCAGAGAAACACTGTCTCATACATTACTGCACAACTTTATGAACAGTCCAGAAACACTGTCCAACACAGCAGAGGAGGAGTTGGTTAGATTAGAAGGCTCTCAAAATAGGACTAGGAAAGAACTGCATCATCAGAGTAAAACCAGCCTTACTCATATGGGTAAGGTAAAGCTTTCCAGACCACCATTTGCTGATGTGGCACGACTCAACCTGAGGAGAAACAGCTGCAAATATCCATTAATAATAGGAACATGGAATGTACGAAGTATGAATCTAGGAAAATTGGAAGTTGTAAAAAATGAAATGGAATGCATAAAGATTGATATCCTAGGCATTAGTGAGCTAAAATGGACTAGTTTTAGCCATTTTGAATCAGACAGCCATATGATCTACTATGCCAGGAATGACAAATTGAAGAGGAATAGCATGGCATTCATCATCACAAAGGATGTTTCAAGATCTGTCCTGAAGTACGATGCTGTCACTGATAGGATAATATTGATACCCCTAAAAGGAAGACCTATTAATATTACTATTATTCAAACTTATGCACCGAACACCAAAGCCAAAGATGAGGAAATTGAAGATTTTTATCAACTTCTGCAGTCTGAAATTGACTGAACATGCAATCAGGATGTGTTGATAATCATTGGTGACTGGAATGCAAAAGTTGGAAACAAAGAAGAATCACCAGTAGCTGGAAAATTTGGCTTTGGTGACAGAAATAA
>NW_006921853.1:476332-496145 GCF_000298275.1 Orycteropus afer afer
TGTCAGATGGATCTTGGCTCAAGGCAAAGAATACCAGAAAGATGTTTACTTGTGTTTTATTGACTATGCAAAGGCATTTGATTGTGTGGATCATAACAAATTGTGGGTAACATTGAGAAGAATGAGAATTCCTGAACACTTGACTGCACTCATAAGGAACTTGTACATTGACCAGGAAGCTGTCATTCAAACAGAACAAGGGGACACCGCATGGTTTAAAATCAAGAAGGGAATGTGTCAGGGTTGTATCCTTTGTCCATACTTATTTAATCTATATGCTGAGCAAATAATCTGAGACGCTGGACTATATGAAGAAAAATGTGGCATCAGGATTGGAGAAAGAATCATTAACAACCTGCAATATGCTGACAACACAACTTTGCTTGCTGAAAGTGAGGATGACTTGAGTCACTTACTGATGAAAATTGAAGAATACAGTCTGCAGTATGGATTACATCTCAATACAAAGAAAACAATAATCCTAACAACTGGACCAATAAGCAGCATTACAATAAATGGAGAAAAGATTGAGGTTGTCAAAGAATTCACATTGCTTGGTTCTACAGTCAATGCCAATGGAAGCATCAGTCAGGACATTAGATGATGTATAGCACTGGGCAAGTTGGCTGCTAAGAAACTCTTTCAAGTGCTGAGGAGCAAGGATGTCTCCTTGAGGACTAAAGTGCACCTGACACAAGCCATATTTTCAATCCCTCATATGCATGTGAGAGCTAGACAATAAATAAAGAAGACCGAAGAAGAGTTGATGCTTTTAAGATGTGGTGCTGGCAAAGAATACTGAACGTACCATGGACGACTGCTAAAAGAACAGATCTGTCCTGGAGGAAGTGCGCCCGAAATGCTCCTTGGAAGTGAGAATGGCCAGACTTCATCTCACCTACTTTGGTCATGTTGTCAGAAAGGACCATTCCCTGGAGAACGATTTCACGTTTGATAAGGTGGAGGGTCGTTGAAAGAGGGGAAGGCCTTCAACGGATGGATTGACATGGTGGCTGCCACGATGGGCTCAAGTATGGCAAGGATCATGGGGCTGATGTGGGATTGGGCAGTGTTTTGTTCTGCTGTGCATATGGTCACTATGAGTCAGAAATGACTTGATGGCACCTAACAACAACAACATACCATGCTCATGGATAGGAATATTGAACATCGGGAAAATGTCAATACACCCAAAGCAATCTAGAGATTCAATGCAACCTCAATTCAGATTCTATCAACATTCTTTAAGGACACAGAAAAAACAATAGCTAATTTTATATGGAAAGGAAAGAGACTTAAGATAAACAAAGCACTAATGAAGAAGAAGAATATAGGAGGTCTCATACTCCCTGATCTTAAAACCCACTATGTAGCCACAGAGATAAAAACAGCCTGGTATTGGTACAGTAGACCAGTGGAACAGAATTGAAAATGCAGAATAGATCTATCCACCCATGGACAACTGACCTTTGACAAAGGGCCAAAATCAATTAAATGAGGGAATAGAAATTCTCTTTAACAAATCATACTGGCAAAACTGGATATTTATTTGCAGAAAAATGAAACAAAATCCACACCTCACACTATACACAAAAACAAACTCAAGATGGGTCAACGATTTAAATATAAAACTATAAAGGTCATCAAAGGGAAACTAAGAGCAAACTTAGAGACCCTAATTTATGGAATAAATAGGCAATTAAACACAATAAAAAATGTACAAACAACAGAAGATAAATTAGACAACTAGGACCTTCTAGAAATCTAAATTCTTATGTGCATCAAGACTTCTCCAAAAGAATAAAAAGAGAACTTATAGATCAGGAAAAAATATTTGGTGGTGATGTATTCAACAATAGATTTATCTCTAAAATTTACAGAAAACTTCAGTGTCGCAACATCAAAAAGAAAAATAATACAATTTTTAAAATGGGCAGAAGACACGAGCAGACACTTCACCAAAGAAGATATTCAGTTGACCAACAAGCGCATGAAGAAATATTAGCAATCATTAGCCATTAGAGAGACACAAATCAAAACAACAATGATATATCATCTCACCCCAGAAATAACAGAAAGTCCAACAAATGGAAACAACAAATGCTAATGAGGGTGTGAAGAGATCGGTACTCTCATACAGTGCTGGTAAAACTGTACATTAGTACAACCACTGTGGTATAGGCGTTCTGGTAGCATAGTGGCTAAGACACTTGCCTGCTAACCAGATGGCTGGTGGTTCAAACCCACCAGCCACTCCTCAGAAGGAAGGTTGGGCAACCTATGTCTGTAGTGATACCACCTCAGAAACCCAAGGAGGGGTCGCTATGAGTTGTGTCTGACTTGACGGCACATAACAACAACAACCCTGTAGTATGGCACTTCCTTAAAAAGTTGGAAGTAGGTACAGACAACAAAGATTAATCTTTTTGCATATACAGTACTGCATTGTCAGTGATGGCAAGCAGGGATCTATGGGTGGATAGATGGGTGGACAGGAAAAAAAAAGAAATAAAAATACCATTTGATCCAGCAATCCCACTATCCTAAAGGTATATAAATATATACATATACCTGTAGGTATATAGCCTAAAGAAGTGAGAGCCAGGACAAAAATAGATACATCCATATACATGGTCATTATAGCACTATTCTCAATAGCAAAGAGATGGGAATAACCTAAGTGCTCATCAATAGAGGAATGCATGACTTAATTATAGTAGATACACACAATAAAATACTATTCATTAAAGAATACATTAAAGAACAATGAAGAATTGTGAAACACCTCAAAATATGGATAAACTTGGAAGACATTATGCTGAGTGAAGTAAGTCAATCAAAGAAAGGCAAATATTGTATGAGTTTACTATGGTAACCAGTCAAGGAAAGGTTTACACACGGAAGGAAGCTTTCTTTATTGTTTACCAGGGATGGTAGGAAAGGAGAGAAGAAAGTGCTAGCTAGGTAAGAGATATGTATTGATTTGAGTGAAGTGAAAGGCTGTATACAAAACAGCAAGTGATGAGTACACTATCACTAGGGAAAAGGAAGACATGGAGAGGTGCGCACAAGGTAAAGAAAACAAAGATAAACACTATTATATACACAATACTGCATTACCAGTAATAACAAATAATAATCTATTGGTGAATACATAGATAGACAGGCAAGATGATCTGGTATGGGTAGGCCAATTGGAATATACTTGTGGTCATATATAGGTCTGGCAGACAATATTTTTATATATGTATATGTATATGCTATAAAAATGTTCATATGTTGTTTTGTTGTTAGGTGCCGTTGAGTCGCTTCCGACTCATAGCGACCCCATGCACAGCAAAACGAAACACTACCCGATCCCACACCAGCTCCATGATCCTTGCTATACTTGAGCCCATTGTCACAGCCACCATGTCAATCCATCTCATTGAAGGCTTTCCCCTCTTTCATCGACCCTCCACCTTACCAAGCATGACATCCTTCTCCAGGGAATGGTCCCTTCTGAAAACATGACCAGAGTAGGTGAGACAAAGTCTGGCCATCCTTGCTTCCAAGGAGCATCTCGGCTGCACTTCCTCCAGGACAGATCTGTTAGGTCTTTTGGCGGCCCATGGTACTTTCAGCATTCTTCGCCAGCACCACAACTCAAAAGCACAACTCTTCTTCGGTCTTCCTTATTCATTGTCCAGCTCTCACATGCATACGAGGCGACTAGAAATATCATGGCCTGTGTCAGGCACACCTTAGTCCTCAATGAGACATCCTTGCTCCTCAGCACTTGAAAGAGTTCCTTCACAGCCGACCTGCCCAGTGCTACACATCATCTAATGTCCTGACTGTTCATGTTCATGTGTATAACACAGCAAATAGGGGGCAAAGTTATGATCATTTCCTAGCCACAGCCAAACACCTTGAAGGAGTGAGTTGCTGGGCCTGCAATCTTGGGATCATAGTCCCAGGAGACAACCTCAATTGGCATAACATTGTACACAAAAACATTGTTCTACATCCTACTTTGAAGAATAGTGACTGGAGTCATAAAAGCTTGCAAACAGCCATCTGAGATGCAATTACTGGTCTCTTCTTGTTCTGAACAAAGAAGAGTGAAGAAAATCAAAGACCTCTGGAAGCAATTACCCAAGTGACTAGTGTGACTAGTGGACCATGGGAACTTCAGCCTACACAGCCCTAAGACCAGAAGAACTAGATGGTGCCCAGCTACCACTACCAACCACTTGGAAAGGGATCAAAATTGGAGATCCTAAATAGAGTGGAAGAGAAATGTGGAACAAAACTCAAAACCATAAAATAGACCAGGCTTACGGGTCTGATATGGACTGATGAAACCCCCAAAACTGTGGGCCCTAGGGGCCTGAAATTGAACTCACTCCCATAGCTTAACCTTCAGCCAAACAAGAGACTGGCCTAGGAAGTGAACAATTATACCAGGGAGATGCAATCCTTAGAAAAATTAACCACGACAGATCATAAGAGCAGTATTCACACAGCAGGAAACTTCAGAAGTCAGGTATGCATAGGAAAGAAGGACAGAGGGAAAAGGCAAACATAGGGAAGAAGTGGGAAGAGAGCTGTTACATTGTGGGGATTGCAATCCATGTCACGAAACAAAATGTGTATGAACTGTTGAGTGGAAAATGAGTTTGTTCTGCAAATTATCACCCAAATCACAATAAAAAGTTAAAAATTTTTAAAAAGATGGAGAGACAGAGAGAAAGAAAGACTATTTACCTTTAGGTGTACCAATGGAGAAAGAGAAAGAGAATTACTTGAGTGCAGGATTGCACTGTTTCTTTATATGTTTGTCGACTGAGGGTGTATTTATTTATTAAAACTCATCAATCTGTCCATTTATGATATATGGACTTTTATGTACATTTTACTTCAGTAAAAAAGATATTTTTAAACATATGTATTTAAAGAAAAAGATTAAAAATTTACCTACAGTTCCAGTTAGAGAATTTTTGTTTTCTTTATGTAAAGGTGTGACCCCTACTGAAGGATACAGTCTGTGAACATCATCAGTAAGTGCTTCAAGTCATCACTTTCAGCAAACAAGGTTGTGTCATCAGCATATTGCATGTTGTTAACAAGTCTTCCTCCAATCCTCATGCCACATTCTTCTGCATATAGTCCAGCTACTTGGATTATTTGCTCAGCATATGGATTGAATAAGTATGGTGAAAGGATACCCTGATATACATCTTTCCTGATTTTAAACCATGAAGTATTCCCTTATTCTGCTCAAACAACTGCCTTTTGGTCTATGTATGTGTTCCTCATGAACACAGTTAAGTGTTCTGGAATTAATTTTTCAATGTGATCCATAATCTTTTATGATCCAGACAGTCCAATGCCTTTGCATAGTTAATAAAACATCTTTCTGTTATTCTTTGCTTTCAGCCAAGATCCACTTGACATCAGCAATGATATCCCTGACTCCAAGTCCTCTTCTGAACTTAGCTTGAATTTCTGGACCTTTCCTCTCAATATAATGCTGAAACTGTTTGTGACTTATCTTCAGCAAAATTATACTTGTGTATGATGTTAATGTTATTGTTCAATAATTTCCACATTCTGTTGGACCACCTTTATTTGAAATGGGCATATATATGGATCTCTTCCAATCAATTGGTGAGGTCAGTTCTTGACCATATACTACCTCCTGAAATGGTTGAACATGGACCAATTCTTTTTGTTACAGTGATTCTATATTCCTCCCATCTTCTTTCGATGCTTCCCATGTTGTTCAATATTTTCCCCATAGAACCCTTCAGTATTGCAACATAAAGCTTGAATTTTCTTTTAGTCTTTCAGCTAGAGAAATAATAAGTGTGCTCTTCCCTTTTTGTTTTCTAACTCCAGATCATTGCACATTTCATTATACTGCTTGATTTAATCATATCGAGCCACCTTTTGAAATCTGTTCAGCTCTTTTACTTCATCATTTCTTCCATTTGCTTTAGCTACTATATGTTCAATAGAAAATTTCAGATTCCCTTCTGACATCCATTTTGGTCTTTTCTTCTTTCTCTATCTTGTTTAGTGATCTTTTGCTTTCTTTGTGTATAATGTTCTTGATGTCATCCCACAACTCAACTGGTCTTCAGACACTGGTATTCATTGCATCAAATCTGTTCTTGAGATGGTCTCTAAGTTCAGATGGGATATAATCAAGGTTGTATTTTGCACTTGTTTTAATTGTCATCAGCTTCAACTTGAACTTGCATATGAACAATCAATGGTGTATTCCACAGTCAGCCCTGGCGTTTTTTTGACTGATGATACTGAGCTTTTCCATCGCCTCTTTCCACAGTTGTGTTCAATTTGATTCCTGTGAATTCTGTTTGGCAAGGTCATGTGTATAGTCACCATTTATGTCTTTAAAAAAAGGTATTTGGAATGAGTAAGATATTGATCTTGCAAAATTTTATCATATGATCTCATATTGTTTCTATCCCTAAGGCCATATTTGCCACCTACCAATTCATCTTCTTTGTTTCCAACTGGCATATTCCAATCACCAGTAATTATCAATGCATCTTGATTCCATTGGTGTTTGATCAAGTTCAATACAAATTTCAGCATAAAGAATAAAAAAAATCCTCACAACTGGACCAGTAAGCAGTACCATGATAAATGGAGAAAAGACTGAAGTTGTCAAGGATTTCATTTTACTTGGATCCACAATCAATGCTTATGTAAGTAACAGTCAAGAAATCACATGATGTATTATTGCACTGGGCAAATCTGCTGCAAAAGACCTCTTTAAAGTGTTAAAGAGCAAAGATGTTTGTTTGAAGACTAAGGTGCAGTGGACTCATGCCACAGTATTTTCAATCACCTCATATGCATGTGAAGGCTAGACAATGAATAAGGAAGACTGAAAAAGAACTAATCCATTTAAATTATGGTGTTGGCAAAGAATATTAGATACACTATGGACTGCAGAAGAACACATAAATCTGTCTTGAATGATGTACAGCCAGGATGCTCGTTAGAAGGTAGGATGGTGAGGCTTCATCTCTTGTGCTTTGGTCATGTTGTCAGGAGGGACCAGTCCCTGGAGAAGGATATCATGCTTGGTAAAGTATGGTCAGAAAAAAAAGAAGAAATCCCTCAACAGGAAGGATTGATACTGTAGTCGCAACAATGGGCTCACACACAGCAATGATTATGAGGATGGTGCAGGACCAGGCAGTGTTTTCTTCTGTTGTACAAAGGGTAGCTATGAGTTGGAACCAACTTGATGGCACTTAACAACAACACATCTCTGGATGGTGTAATTACTGGTTATTTATGCTTTGTTCAACAACAACAACATATATTACTTTTATATTCAGTAGTGTTTTCTTTTTTACTGTTTCCATTGGGGATACGGAATTGTAGAATGAATGAGTAGAAGTTTATTTCTTCCTCATGCTGTCAGTCTAGGGCAGGTATTTCATACGACAGAGGGGTCTGTTCTACACTGGCATCCAGGAATCCAGGTTGATTGGAACTTTGCTTTCTTCAACACTCCCACAGTCCCTGTGATCATACCATTCCTGTCTACTGAAAGTAACAGGCACATGGAGGCATCTCATTGGGAGTTTACAGGTCAGGGCTGAAAAAGGCTCACTTGTTACATTCCACTTACATGTCATCTTTTTACACTCCGTTGGAGAGAATGTAGTCATAAAGCCACACCTAATTGCCAGGGGGGCTAGGAATTGCAGTCCCTGGCTGGGCATCATGTGTCCCACTCTGATTTTATTATTGCCGAAGAAGAGGAGGACAAGTTTCAGTGACAGACTTTGGGGGAGGTGGGACAGAGTAGAAGCAGCAAAAGAGGTAGAAAGGGAAAAATAAGAGGAAGTTGAGTTTAGCATTAGGGCTGGCACTTTGAACTCAGATTTCTAACCTCCTTAACTGTAAGAGAATAAATCCCTGTTTGTTAAAACCATCCATTTGTGATTTTTTTCTGTTAAAATGGCACTAGAGAACCAAAAGAGAATTTGGTACCAAAAGATGGGATGCTGCTCTAACAGATATCTATAATGTGGATCAGGACTGAAATGTGTTCTTGGACCTGAGATCTCTGTGCTGATACCAGCAGAGAGACTGGCAGAGAGATGGCAGCAGCAGAGCCAAGACTAGCATGAGACAGAGCGACAGGCTTACTAGCCCACAGAGGAGAAAGCTGGATACTTTAGGGGAGGAGGCTCCCGGTGGCATGGGTTGCCTTTGAGCACTAATTTGTAGAAACCAGCATGAGATGGAGCCACAGGCTTGCCAACCCATGGAGCAAGAAAGCTGAGTACCTTTTGGGCAGGAAGATTCCTGGTGGAGGGGGTTGTATTCAGGTATTAATTGGTAGAGCTGAGAGACCAAGGAATTGGGAAACAGAGCTGCCTCAGCCTCAAAGGATAGGACCATGGCCTCTGGTGGTAGAACCACCAGAGCCTTCTAGATTTCAAAGTGTCAGACTTTCACCAACTTGGTTCTGGAGTGTGGGGTTCCTGTTTATGAGGGCCAGTGGGATGGGGCCATAGACACTGCCCAGATGTGAGGGGGTAGGGATGCCATGCCCAAAGGGCAGAGGAACGGGGCCTGCCAGGCCAAGGGGGTGAGGTCACCACTGAGATAGTCTAGGAGACTCAGGCCATCCAATGAAGGAGATCTGTATAAGTGCCAAGTTGACAAGGGGTAGAATTGTGGTAGTTAAGATTATGTGTCAACTTGACTGGGCCTGGTTTTGAGTGGCTGGGCAGCTGGATGTAGTTATTCCCCATGACGAGATTGGTAATCAGCTCATTGGTGGAATCTACTGTGAGTAGCTAAGTAGCTGCCTTAGGGATGTGGTCTGCTTCTAGTGTATAAGAAGACAGCTTTGAGAAAGGTCTTGAGCTTTTTGGCACATCTGGATCCTGCATTTGGCCGAGTCTTCTTTTCAATGCCCTGCCATATTGTCTGCTGATCTTGATGTTTTTGGATTTGACCTAGTGGCTTGCCATGTTGCTTGATACTCTTGGGACTGGGCCATTTTACTTGCTGACCTTGGGTTTGTCAGCTTCAGAAGCCAGGATCTGCCTAAGGGATGCCTCCACCTTCAGTGAGATGGGAAAAAGAGGCAGGGCCTTCACCCAGACCCTAGAGCTGGCATTTTGAACTTGGGCTTCTAGCCTCCTAAACTGTAAGAGAATGAATCCCTGTTTGTTAAAACCATCCATTTGTGGTATTTTCTGTTAGAGCAGCACTAGACAACCAAAACAGGATACATCCATGCACATCAGCGAGCCCAGGTAAATGGCAGGTGGCTTGAGTCCATTCCAAGCCAGGGAGATGCTCAGAGTCCACAGGTAGTAATGTCTTGGCTTCAGTGGACTGTCTTTTTTGACATGAGTTTGTCAAGAGTTTTGGTTATCTACCCTGGGCTGGAGTTTGCATAGCGAGGCTCCCTCAAGCACATATAGTATATTAAGATTGACTACAAATTTGCCTTTCTCCATAGACCTATCCTAACAGGTCATATTTAGATGGCAAACAGAACTGAGCTTCTAGATGAGGCCTCAGTGATTCCAACTGGATAGAACCAAAAACAAAACAAAACAAACAAACAAACAAAAAAAACCCACCTGCCACCGAGTCACTTCCAACTCATAGCAACCCCCACTGGGTTTCCAAGGCAGCAAATCTGTACTGAAGTAGATTGCCCCATCTTCCTTCCATGGAGCAGCTAGTGGATTTGAACAATCCACCTTCTGGTTAATAGTCAAATGACTTAGGCACTGTCCCATGAGAACTCCTGGATAGAAAGGAACCAACAGTCCATTTGTTAGATGGACAAGATAAATGGCATGTATTCTGAGCCCCTCTGATAATGAATGGCAATAAAACAAAGGTCTGGGTTTTATGTTTTAGAAGCTGCTAGAATCTGCGCAGCATTATTTTCCCCCAATAAATTATGCACAAAAGAGTCCTCCACATCTCTTCCTGCATCATTTGACCCTTTGATAACTGCATCTGATGTCATTCCACAAACTCTAAGCTCTTTATTTACAATGAGCACAGTCAAGGCACAGAGAAAGTTCTGTCAGAGCCCACAAAGCAATATGTGGGATGGAGACTCACAAAACTCACTTCCAAGGAATATTACCCACAGTGTATTAGCTGATAACACATCTACCCCAAACTCCATTGGGAAATTATCTCTTCCACACAATTGGCCCCAAAGAAGAGAATTTCCGGTGTCCCTCCAACACAGCTTAGCTATTGTCCCCTCTGGCATGTGAGATGATCAATGCAGAAGTGAGTACACATCCTGATTTTGATTCCTATGATTATGCACATGGACTATTTTTCTCCTTTTATGAATCTTAGACACTTAACCTACTCAATGGTTTTTATTTGCATTGATCCCATTTTATGGTATGATTAAATTTGTATGGAAGAGAACCAATTAGTTTTGTTTTACACTTACTGAGTGCACTTTATAGTCAGACAAATTAACTCTCCACAGTTAGGCTGATTTATCCAGCAGCAGGAGGCTTGATGGGGCCATGTGGGGGCTAGTCCTCAGCTGAGAAGGGGTGGCTGCAGCGGACAGGGGCTGGAATAGCTGGTGCCTCTGAGAAACAGGCATAATGTACTGATCCGGACCACCCAGTAGATCGTTGTGCAATGTGGTCAGGATTTCTCTGGTTCTATGCAAATTTAAGCAGCTCTGGTAGTGTAGTGATAAACTCACATTTAAGATTATAACAGCTGATCTGTCTTCTACAAAAAACAATGGAGTAGAATCCAGTTCTAGCCTCAGCTTGATCACTATCCTGATGTGATCTTGATCTATTTATTTAATTACTTCGGGCCTCATTTGCTATGAAGATCAAATATGAGAACATATACAAAAACATGTTGGAGAAAAATGTTAAGAGTACCATGGACTGCTAAAAGGACTAACAAATCTGTCCTGGAAGAAGTACAGCTAGAATGCTCCTTGGAAGCATGAATGGGCAGGCTTTGACTCATCTACTTTGGTCATGTTGTCAGAAGAGACCATTCCCTGGAGAAGGATATCATGCTTGGTAAAGCAGAGGGTCAATGAAGAAGGGGAAGGCCCTCAGCAAGATGGGGTGGCTGCAATGATGGTTCAGGCATAGCAAAGATCATGAGGCTGGCACAGGATTGGGCAGTGTTTCCTTCTGCTGTGCATAGGGTCACTATGAATCAGAGATGACTTGACGGCACCTAACAACAACAACAAATACAAAAATAATTTATGAATTACAAAGTATCATCTTTATGGTAGCTTTTCTTTAAAAAATATAGGGTCAGATAGAAGGTTGAATGATCATGTATGTCTAGGCAAAAGGATATGCTCATGACCATATATAAGTTTGTTGTTGTTAGGCGTTGTCAAGACAGCTCCGACTCATAGCAATCCTATGTACAACAGAATGAAACACTGCCTGGTTCTGTGCCAGCCTCACAGTCCTTGCTATACCTGAGCCCATCATTGCAGCCACTGTGTTAATCCATCTCGTTGAGGGCCTTCCCCTTTTTCACTGACCCTCCACTTTACCAACCATGATAGCCTTCTCCAAGGAATGGTCCCTTCTGACAATGTGACCAAAGTAGGTTTGGCAGAGGATGTTTCTACATACATATTTGTATGTGCTGTAAAAATGCCCATATAAGTAGAAATAACAAGGGGAAGAGTTATGATAACTTCTTAGTCACAGCCAACCACCCCCTAAAAATAGGATCAGAATAACATTATGGAACAAGAGTAATTTGGAATCAAAAATGTAAGTTTGAATATTTGTTGCCTCCCAGTTTTGTGGCCTTGTGGAAGTCATTTGACCTAAGGTGGCTAAGTTGTTTCATCTGTAAAGTGGGGAAAATTACTATAGAACCTTGGAATACTTGAAACAGCCCTGAATGAAATAACACCTTCATTCTTCAACTTCTTACTCTGCTTTATTTTCTTCATAGCATCTAAAATTATGACACCTTTACCTGTGACTATAAGCTCCATGGGTAATCTACTTCTGTAGTGATAACGCCTCGGAAACCCAAGGAGGGGTCACTATGAGTCGGGTCCGACTCGACGGCAAATAACAACACCACCACCAAATAAGCTCCATGGGAGACTGTTTTCTTCATTGTATGTGGCCATTATTTAAAACAGTGCCTATAAAAAACCAAATCCACTGCCATTGAGTCAATTTCAACTCATAGTGACCTCCATTGGTTTCCAAGGCAGTAAATATTTATGGAAGTAGATTGCTCCACCTTCCCTCCATGGGGCAGCTGGTGGTCTTGAACCACCAACCTTCTGATCAGCAGTGAAATGCTTTAGGCATTATGTCACCAGAGTCCCTTAAATTTGCATACAGCTAGAGAAATCCTGTGCACATTGCAGAACACTCTGTGCCTAGCACTTAATAAAGCCCATTGTTGTTGAGTCCATTCTGACTCAAAGTGCCCCAAAGGACAGAGTAGAACAGGATTTCCAAGGCTGTAAATCTTTACAGAAGTAGATTGTCATATCTTTCTCCCATAAAGCACCTGGTGGGTTCGAAATGCCAACCTTTCAGTTGGCAGATAACTGAGAACTTAGCCACTGCACCACCATAGCTCTTTCTTAGCACATAACGGTGCTCAATAAACATTTGTCCAATGACTTAATGAGCAGTGCTTGGCATAGTGACAGTACCAACATACTCTACTTCTGCCATGAGGACACCCACCAAGAGGTGGACTGAGATAGATCACCTCTGAACACCCTTCCAGTCATTGCTCCCATGGTGAGCTTTTTATTTATGTTTGTTTGTTTGTTTTGGCATTTGCCCTGTGGCCTCAGAATTTTTAGAAAGCCTTATGATTTTCTTATTTAACATTTTCCCTCCTAAAGGCATGGAAACTTGGAGCCTCAGGGTTGGAAGGGAGTTCAGCATCTTTCTACTCAACTTATAAATTTATGGAGTGTATCTCTACAGTATTCCTTCATAGTCTCACCATGGTCAGTTCTAAGAACTGGAAGCTCTTTGCCACTCAAAGCAAGACGCTGACAGCTCTGATGGTAAAAATGTGTTATCTTGTGTATACAAAGAAGTATGAACAAAGGCATTCTTTTCTAGAGTTGATTTTTAACAGCAAAAAAATGGAAACAAATACCTCTAACTAGGCAAAAGAATGTTCAATCATGGTTTATCAATACGGTGGTTCCATTTTCAAGAATTCAAATGAATTAATTAGATCTATATTCAACAGCATGGATAAATCTCAAAAAACACAATATTGATATATATTATATAATATCATAGTTAGGAGTTCTAGTGCTGTAGTGCCTAAGGCATTTGACTGCTAACTGGAAGGCTGGTGCTTCAAACCCACCAGCCACTCCTGGGAAGGAAGATTGGGCAATCTACCTCCTCAGAGATACTGCCTCTCAAACCCAAGGAAGGGTTGCTATGAGTCAAGTCAACTCGATGACAGTGAGTTTGTTTTGTTTGTTTGTTTCTTAATATCACAGATGTTTTATTGTTGCTGTTAGCGGTTGTTTTTCATTAGCCCCTGACTCACATCAACCCCATGCACAATGGACCAAAATGCTGCTCCATCCTGCACCATCCCCGATAGCTTGCTGCTCTGGTTCCCTAGTGCCGCTCTGACAAGAATATACCACAAATGGGAGGCCTTAACAAACAGGAGTTTATTCTTACAATTTGGAGGCTTTAAGTCCAAGTTTAAAGTGCCAGGCTCTAGGGGCTGGGTGAAGGCCCCTCAGCCTTGGAGTCCAGCTTTGCCTCCTGCTCCTGGCTCACTGGAGCTAGAGGCACTTCTTCATTCAGACAGCTGCTGGCTGCTGAGGCTGAGAAGCCCCAAGTTTGGCAAGTAAAAAGGCACAGTCCCAATGTTACCAAACCACAGGGCAGGCTATTAACCTAAGTCCATTGTAAGTCCCAAGGTCGGCAGAGCATAGCAGGCTGCTGAGCAACGGCACGGCCACATGCAGGGTCCAAGCGTGCCATAGGCTAGAGACCATTCTCAAAGCTTTTCCTTATGTCCAGGAAGCAGACCACATTCCAAAGGCAGCTACTCAGCAGCTTGTGGTAGATCCCACCATGGAGTTGACTGCCAGTCTCATCATGGGGAATAACTACCTCCAGCTGCCCAGCCACTCAACCAGGCCCAGCCAAGTTGACACACAAACATAACTACCACACTTGCCAACAGAAGCATTGTAATCCACAGGGTTTTCATTGGCTGATTTTTTTCAATAGCAGATCACTGGGGCTTTTGTACCAGTTCATCTTAATGTGGAAGCATCATAGCAACAACCAAATCTCCACAGATAGACAGGGGTAGCTGTGCATGAGGTACGTTGGCCAGGAATCAAAATCAGATCTGTGGCTTGGAAGGTGAGAATTCTACCACTGAACCACCAATACTTCCACATCACAGCTATAGGAGGGTGCATACAGACAGGATCAGTGATAAACCCCAAAGGGCCAGCCCCACTGACATTGAGTCAATCCCCATTCATAGCCACCCTTTAGGACAAAGTAGAACCACCCCACAGGGTTTCCAAGACTGTAACTTCTAGAGAAGCAGACTGCCACAACCTTCTCCTGTGGAGCAGCTGGTGGGTTCAAATCATCGACATTTCCATTGGTAGCCAAGTACTTTAACCACTGTGCCATGATAGAAAAATATAATTCATAAAATAATAATGTGTACATCAAAGTGCAAAACCATAAATGGAAGGATGCATACCCACCAAGGTAGTGGCTGCCTCTGAACAGAAAAGGAGAGATGAGTAAGGGAGGGGAGTCCCTAACACTATCTGTAACATGTATTTCTTTAACAAAGAAGTCTGAAGTAAATATAGCAAAATGTCAACATCTGTTGCATCTTGGTACTAGGTACACGGTTAAATGTCATTTTATTTTCTGAACTTCTCTTATGTTTAAAATTATTCCCAAAAACAGCATTTTTAGTGAACATAAGAATGTATCTTCCTTAAGTGAACTGAAATTAAGTTTTACAATATTCCAGCTATGGGTCCTAGTTCTGACCTCTGGGACCAACCAGAACATCTTCTTCCTTTTCCATACCACGTTCATGGTCTTTCTAGACAGTGAGGAACATCCCAAGAGGCTTTCCCTGTCATCTTCGCAGACACTGACATATGAAGACCAAAACTTTGACTGAATTGAACCAAGTAGTTGCATCTAGACAGACATACTTCCAACCTTCCCCCACTTATTGAGCCATTCAGTATTTGTGAAGTATAGCTATGAATCCTCTTCTCCTCTGAGCTCAGTGTCTAGTGATGAAAACAGCTATATAACCAAAGTACAATGTCCTAAGTGGAGAGGTTGCACTAGGAGCTTTGAAACTAGAGGAGGAGAGGAAGACATGACTAATATGCCTTTAAAGGAAATGGGCTAGGAGGTTGAAGATGTTTAGCTACAAAGAGTAACCCCTAAGTGAGCTTTGAAGGATGACAAGGCCATTTCCTGGACAATAAGGCAGGAGAGGGTATCCCAGGCAGATGCATAGTGGCATGAAAAAAGAATGGTTCATTTGACAAATAGGAGTACATTTGGAATGTCTGTAGCAGAGGGCATGAAATAGGAAAATAACTAGGGAATGCGTAAAGATTATTTTCTAAGGCAGCAATGACTCAGGGGACCGACCAACTACATATGACTCACTTTAATGTCTTTATGTGTAACTATAGTTACATCTCTTCCATGTTATGCTGTTCTGGTAAGATTTGTAAAGTTTTACAAATAGGGAAATACAAAGACAATTTTTCTCTATGGGAGCTCTGGTAGCATAGTGCCTAAGGCATTTAACTCCTAACCAGAAGGCTGGCAGTTCAAACCCACCAGCTACTCTTGGAAGAAAGACTGGGCAATCTACTTCCATAGAGATCCCACACCTCAGAAACCCAAGGAGGGGTCACTATGAGTCAGAACTGACTCGGTATCAGTGAGTTAGGAGTTGGCTAACCTTCACAAACATGACTCCTCCTTAAACACAATAAAATCACAACTCACTCATTGAAATTGCCTATGTTGGTTTTCTAATGCAGCAACTGATATCTATGTTCTCTGTTGCATGTACTTTGGTAAAAATTTGTGCCTTTATTGCTTTGTGAGATTTTCTAAGGGTGCAATGGGATGACAAATGGAAAATTAAATAGGAATTAAAATAAGGTATGAAGGAGCAGATAACAAAAGCTTCGGGACACCAAGCTAGAAAATTAGACTTTATCCTGTAAAGATTCTTAAGTCAGGAGAGTGACCTTGGTCAAATCTGATTATTTGAATGATTTCTTTGAAATCCATGTAGAATGATATCTAGCAGAAGGAAGATGATTGAAGAGGCTACTAAAGAAAAAAATGTATTACTGCTGCATCTTGGCTAGTACATATGGATTATTTAGGCTGAGCTTACTTACTCTAACAAACAAATCCTTAAATTTCAGTGGCTTAGCACACACACACACACACACACTCACACACAAAATTATGCATTGCTCAGACCAAAGCAGATGTTCCTGGTTGTATATCAGTCTTTCAGGAGTGTGTTCAAAAACCCAGGCTCCTTCCATATTGTGGCTCTGCCACTGCCTTTTTTTCTAGCCTTCTACCGTCACTGTGCTCACTTCCATCAGGCTGCTGAAAGGAGAAAGAGCATGACCAAGCAGGCAGGAGCGGGTTTGATGGGCCAGCTCTGAACATGGCTCACATCATTTCTGATCCCATTCCATCGGTTACAACCCAGCAACACGACCACATGAAAAGAAGCCTGGACAAGGTGTTCCAGTCATGTGCTAAGGAAGAGGAGGAAATGGGTTTGGTAAAGAGTTTTCCAGTCTCGGCCACAAGGACTAAACATAAAGGGCCCGAATGGAGGGTGCTTTTCAAACCTAATGAAGGAAGGCATAGCACTCCAGATGGAGCTGTGTACCTGACTGGGGACTCCCACCTGATAAGCTGTAAATTCAGAACAGATGAACAGGTGGTCAGAGACTCAGTCTCTTCTCCGCAATTCTCACATGAAGAAACAAGCAGGTTTCAGAAGGGTGGGGAGGGAAGACTGTAGTCAGGAGTGGGATGGGACATACAGGCATAAGCAGGGACCTGTTACTCATATGAGCAGTTAAGTGGCCCACAGGTACTTTTGTCCAAGGACAGCAGTAGATCAAGTGTTCAAGTAGTGGGTAAAATAGAGATACTAAAAAAGCAAAAATAGGAGCTCTGGGAGCATAGTGCCTAAGGCACTTGACTGCTAACCAGAAGGCTGGCGGTTCAAATCCACCAGCATCTCCTCAGAAGGAAGATGGGGCAATCTACTTCTGTAGTGATACTGCCTCGGCAACCCAAGGAGGGGTCACTATGAGTCGGGTCTGACTCGACGGCACATAACAACAACAACAACAAGCAAAAATAGGCTGAAGATCAAAGGCCAGAAAGTATCCAATCTTTGATTCAAAGAGTAAAGTTTTAAGATGAGAAAACTACACCAAAAGGGTTGAACTCTTGATGATCAAGAGGTTAGTAAGAACTAACATTTACTGAGCACTTGAGGGCAGTGGTGGCTCAGTGGTAGAAATCTTACCTTCCACGCAGGAGACCCTGGCTCAATTCCAGGCCAATGTAGCTCATCTGATAAGGAGCTCTGGTGGCACAGTGCATAAGCTATTTGACTCCTAACTAGAAGGGTGGTGGTTCAAACTCAGCAGCTGCTCCACAAAAGGAAGATAGGGCAATCTACTTCCATAAAGATTTACCACCTCAGGGATCGCTATGAGTCTAAATTGACTTGTTGGCAGTGAGCCTGGTTTAGTACGTCATGTGTAGCCTCCACCCTTCTGTCTGTCTGTGGAGGCTGCTAGGCTGCTGAACAGCTTCAGCAGAGATTCCAGACTAAGATGGACTAGGAAGAGTGGCCCGATGACCTACTTCTGAAAATCAGTTCATGAAAACCCTGTGAATCACAACAGTCCAATCACAGGGATGACTCAGCATCAGGTTTGATTCTGTTGTGCATGGGGTCACCACGAACCAGGGGCCAACTTAACAGCAGCTGGCAACAGCAACACTGAGCACTTCTTATGTTCCAGGCATGGATCTCAGCACTTACACATATTATCTCATTTAATTTTCACAATAGCTCCAGGAAGTAGGCCCTATTATAAATGTCATTTTATAGGTGGGAGAACCAAGGCATTAAAGTAAGCAAATAACTTTCTCCAGGTCACAACCTTGGTGTCTGGCATTCACACGCAGAATAACTTCACAATAATGATGCCTCCTTGCTGCATGTGTTTGGGAGAAACACATGCTTTACCTTCTTGTAGGAGTTGCTGTTTGTCCACATTAACCTTTGCTCTCTCAGATTTTGTTAGTTTTTTGTGCTTTTATATTTTTTATGGTGTACTTGCAGCTCTTGTTACCTAATCCACACTACAACCCTAAACTGTGACTATTATAACTCTCTTTCTCTTGTGTATGATAAAATTAAAGTTCAGTGACAGCAAGTGATGAACCCACATTACCCAGTGGATTTGTGACATACTTTGAACCTGTGTCTCTTGTGTCAACATCAGTGGGCTTTCTGCCATAATAATATCTCAAAAAATGTGATATACATCCCACTGGTAGAGCATGAAATGACTTAAAGCGGTAAGTGGAATCGAATATTAGGATTACTTCATTTTAAGGGAAACTTTTCCATCCTCCTTTCCCAGAAAGCCAAGCTATGATCTGAAAACTGATGTCAAAAAACAAACAAGAGCAACAACAACAACAACAAAAAAATACCTCTGCTTGAAGCTGGAGCGAGAACTTTCTTTGTGTGAAGGTCCTAGGGAAATAATACTTTGATAAGTTAATAAACATGTATTTTTTTCTCATTCCTAGAAATTCCTATTGCTCCAAGACACTTCATTCTCCTAACAGTGAGAGTGGCTAACACTTGGACTTAGAATCAAACAGCTCCAAACATAAAGAACAGAAGAGTCAAAATCCAGGACCCTGAGTGGAGAATAAGCATTTCCCAGTAACTGCCCTCAAAAAAAGACACATTCTCAGGCTTGAGGGCACAAAGATAATTAAAGGATAAGACAGTTTGACTTTGGTAAGTCAACAAGAAGGGGCTATGTGGCCTCTTTCCCCAAGGCCAAGTTTGGGGTAAGGGCTTAGGAAAGTACAGAACCTCAAGTCAAGTGAAGGAAGAGCTGTGTTCTCCATCCCAGGATTAAATCTTTAGAATATGGCAGACTCCAGAGCTCCCTACCCCAAACCAGTGTACGAACAGACAAACCATCTGTATGAAGAGTGTATGCATATACTTGAGGCAAGTTCACAGAGTAGCCCTTGAACGTTGCATGAAATGAGAACCACAGAATATTCTCATGTACTGTAGATGAACAGAAAGATAGCACAGAAAACTCTTATCATTTGACGTGAAAGAAGACACAGAAAGTATCCCTATGAACTAAAGATGAGACCAAGTGGGGACACACATATCATAGAGGGAATCAACAGACATAGATAACAATACAAAATAAAATGTGTCCCCTTTTCTCCCCTCTTAATGATCCCTGCTGAAACCTTGGCACCTTCAAATTTAGATACGAATCTACAGAAAGGGATGACACCAAACTGGCTGAGGTTCCATTCCTACCATCTGAATCAAGCTCAAAGTCACATAATTGTTTTAAGTCTACTTCCTACACTCCTGGGATTGTTAGATGACACTGTACTCACCACATTCTCCCTGGACCCCC
>NW_006921853.1:497340-501152 GCF_000298275.1 Orycteropus afer afer
TTTTTTTTGGTTCAGGGAGAGTTAGGCATGGAGCAATGCAGTAGTCATGGAGAACAGTGAGACACAATTACTATCATAACAATGATGAACATTTTCAGTGCTGACAGTGTGCCAAGCCATGTACCAAGTGCTTTTACCTGTGTGGGGTCTCCTTCAAATCTCACAAGAACTCTATGAGGTAGGCACTACTATTAGCCATATTTTATAGATGAATAGACCAAGCCTCAGGGAAGTAGAATCACTCAGCTCATATGTGGTAAAAACAGTATGATGGTTGGGATTCAGGTTATTCTGACTCCAAACTTAAAGGCTTAAACACTGAACTATGCAGAAAGGGTGCAGCTGCAGTTACCCTGGGCTCACTTCAGGCACACGATCACCTGGATAGTGGCTGCAACGCAATTCCATGCACCAATAGAAGAGAAGCTGTCCCTGGAAACAGAGGGTATCTGCACCTATGCGAAAAAGATCTGGGAATATCCAGGATTGGTAGGGCATTCTTCTCTACCTGTGTGTTCCCACACAACTGCCAAACATCTAAAGGAACACTCACAGTACAGTCATCCATCAGGCTATCTCATGTGAGCAGCAAGAAGACTATGCAGATATTTGCCTGGATTGGGAGTTAATGATGACTGCGTCATGCTCCTGGCTTGGCAAAAATATAAGACCAAATTCTATCTATGGCCTCATGAAAGAGACTTATGTCACAGAAGCATAAGAGAATTAGGAACTGACACCCAGAATAGATTATCCAGGAAGCATTTTCTTGAGATAAAACTATATGGAACAGATGCTAACTTAGGGAGAAAAAAAAAAAAGCAGGTTGTAGAACTGTTGACATCCCATCCATCATTTTAAAGTTAATGATCTGACTAAAACCTTGAGGGTTCAAGGATATTTACTCTTTCAGTTATAAGTCATAGAAGTCCAACTCAAAACAGCAGGAAAGAAAAAAAAGGAGAGAGAACTTACTCAATCATGTAAACTGTTCATGGTTATTTGGATGGGACGAGATCCATGAGATTTTATAATGTCATCAGAAATCCTTTTCCTTATTATCTCTTCCCTCTCTTGCATGCTCTACTCCAATGATGCCAACATAGCTAACAAAAGCTCCAGATTCATATCCTACCATACTGACAACCCTAACAGAAAGTGGGTTTCCTCTTTCACATTAATTCCAGCAGAAGTTCCAGGGCTGATTCATTGAAGCTACAAGTCCTCATGATTCCAGTTGGCCAGCTCTGGGTCTCAGGTTTAATTCTAGAGCTACAGTGAGATTAGCTCTAACTGGATGACAGAAAGTGAATGAGAAATTGGAGATATATGGTGGACAGAGATGAGTAAATAACCAACTGGGTAGGTGACCACTCTGAAGAAGACAAGGGAGAGAACCAGAATTTCTGAGTGGCATTTATACACCAGTTGTCATACTACATGTTAACCCACTAAGCTTCACATCTCTATGAAGCAGCTTTTATCTCCCTAATACAGTTTTTGTTGTTAAGGAAACTGAGACCCCCAAGAGGGAGTACAGTTTGATCCATGTCACATGAACGTGCATTCAAACTCACATATGACTGATTCTAACAGCAGGACTCCATGCTCCATCTTCATGCTGTGTCCTGTGCCCTTGCTGTGTCCAAGAGAATTGAGAATGGAATTAAATAGGTGCCCAGCTCTAGAAGAAACACTATTAGGTTGGGTATCAAGCACATATTACTAGACATCTCTGAATGTTAGATGTTATGAGCTATTATAGCTATAAAATGAGACGTAGCATAGGGACCTAGGAGTGACACAATTTACAGAAAAGTTCCAGAACATTCTCTTTCAGCCAGCATGATCACCTAAAAATGTGACACGCAGCTTACTCTGGATCCAGCAGCCCCAGATTGTCCATTAATGACTTTAGACACTCATTTTAATAATCATAATGATAATAGCTCAATGTGTTTTTGGTGCTTTAGTTACATTATTTCCTATAGTCTTCCTTTTTTCTTTCTTTATAGTTATGTAACCTTTACATATACAGAAAATAATGTTTCAGACACCTATGTACTCCTTTCAAAGTCTAAACAGATGTTAAAATTTTGCTGCATTGTTTAAAAACTCATTTTAATCATTTATTTTATTTTTTCTGTTGTTAAGAATATACACAGAAGAACCTACATCAAGTTAACAATTTGTACAGGCAAAATTCAGTGACAATGATTACATTTTAAAGTTGTGCAATTATTCTCACTCTTCTTTTCTGAGTTGCTCCTCTCCATTAACATAAACTCACTGCCCCCTAAGTTTCCTTCTCAAACTTTCAAGTTGCTGTTGTTAGTTTGATCCCAGATAGATAGATCTTTAAAAAGGACAATACTCAAGGCAGGCATTCTTTACTAGTTAAGCTAAATAATAGTTTGGTTTTAAGAAGACTTCAGGGGATATTTCTGGTTTAACTTTTAAAGACTATCTCAGGGCAATAGTTTCAGGGCTTCATCCAACCTTAATGGCTCCAGAAAATTTGGATTCCACAAGAAATTGAAATTCTAGACTTCTGGTAAGATGGAGGAACAGGCAGACAAGCTACAGAGACCCTCTTCAATAAGAAAAGAAAAGAAAAAGCAATTGACACAGATATAGAATATAATCCTGGAGCCCTGAGCTTTAAAAGGAAGATACACAAGTGGATTAAACACCAACTAGTAGAAGAACTTGAATGAAAACAGTGAGTAAGAAGACAAATGGAGCTGCAGACTGTCAGCTATCCTGATGGCATGGACAACCTGAATATTTCCAAGTGGTGTTAGGACCTGAGAATTAACTTAAAAATCGGCCCTGATCACCAAGGCCTGCATGGATGACTGTGCCAGTGGCTAATGACTAAAAAGGAAACAGCAAAGAAGGAGACAAACTGAGCTGTGGAGTTTTGGCTGTCTGGAGGGTGCAGCCATTTTGAATGTTTACAAGAGGTAGCCATTTTAGATATTTAAAGTAACAGCATTTTCATTCACATTCTAGGCTCCATTTGCCAAGGACATCACAGACATATAAGAGGATGACAACTGGAAAGAACACAGGTGGTGAGTGCATAAGTGCTGCCAACTAGAGAATAGAAGAGCACAATACCCTGATTACTAAGATACATACAAACAAACAAAGTAAATGAAAATCTTCAGCAAATCACTCCAACATGCAATCATCAATTAAATATAAACACAAAAATAGCACAATGTCTCAAAGATAACAGATCATCACAGTCCACACAAAGAAGCAAGATAAAGCAGTAGAAACAAGGGACCAAGATATGGACCCAGAACACATTCCTGAGGAAGAAGCAGCATTGGAACTCCCTGATGAGGCATTCAAAAAATTATATTTAGGGACTTTCAACACATTGAGAGACAGATCAAGAAAAACACTGATATAATTAAAGAAAACACAGAGAACACCCTAGAAAATTTTCAGAAGAATAACAGCAATGATATCCCTCATTCCACATCCTCTTCTGAATCCAGTTTGCATTTCTGGAAGCTCTCTGTCAGTATACTGCTGCAACCGTTTTTTCATTATCTTCAGCAAGATTTCACTTCTGTGTAATATTAATGACATTGTTCAATAATTTCCACATTCTGTGGGATGACCTGGCTTTGGAAAGGGTACAAATATGGATCTGTTCCAGTCAATTGGCCAGGCAGCTATCTACCAAGTCTCTTGGCAGAGGTGAGTGAGTGCCTCCAGCACAGCATCCATTTGTTGAAACATCATCAAATCCTCCAGACTTGTTTTCACCAATTCCTTCAGTGCAGCTTCGACTT
>NW_006921853.1:531511-532075 GCF_000298275.1 Orycteropus afer afer
GTTGGCACAGTACCAGGCAGTGTTTTGTTCTTATGTACACAGGGTCACCATGAGCCGGAGCTGACTAGATGGCACCTAACAACAACAATAGTTACGTAATTTTCAAGCATCTTACCTCAGACTATGCCTGTCTATTTCCAAGATTTCAAATTTCATTCATCATGCAGAAGTTTCCATTTAATGTAGTTAAGTTAATCAATATTCTCCTTTGTGAATTTTTTTTTTTTGGTGTTGTTGTATTTAAGAAATTTATCTTCACTCTTATCTCATAAAACCATTCTCATAAACTTTCTTCTAAAGGTTTTGCACTATTGCTTTTCATGTATATAATTTTAATATACCTGGAATTTAATTTTTCATAAGGTGTAAAGTTAGGTATCTAATTAGGATAATTTGGATATTCTAATGGATAGTGAATTGTCTCAGCACTAACAGTCCACTAATTTATAATGTCACCTCTGTCGTATATGAAACTCCCTTATTACAAGTATGTGTCACTTAATATCCATGATACTGTGAAATAGTTATTTGAAATAAGACGTTACATGATTTGGATGTTGGGTG
>NW_006921853.1:533985-536371 GCF_000298275.1 Orycteropus afer afer
AAATAACCTGAGAAGCTGGACTATATGAAGAAGAACGTGGCAACAGGATTGGAGGAAGACTCGTTGACAACCTGCAACATGCACATGACACAATCTTGCTTGCTGAAAGTGAAGATAACTTGAAGGACTTGCTGATGAATATTAAAGACTACAGTCTGCAGTAGTAGACCTCAACATGAAAAAAAAGAAAAAGAAAATCCTCATAACTGGACCCATATGCAGCCTCATGATAAATGGAGAAAATATTGAAGTTGTCAAAGATTTCATATTACTTGGTCCCACAATTAACATCAATGGAAGGAGCACTCAAGAAATCAGATGATGTATTGTTCTGGAAAAATCTGCTGCAAAAGACCTTAAAGTGCTGAAGAGCAAAGATGGCTCTTTGAAGACTAAGGTGCACCCAATCCAAGCCATGGTATTTTCAACTGCTTTATATGCATGTGAAAGCTGAACAATGAGTAAGGAAGACTGAAGAAGAGTTGATGCTTTTCTGTTGTGTTGGCGAAAAACACTGAAAGCACCATGAACTGTGAGAAGAATGAACAAATCTGTCCTGGGAGAAGTGCAGCCAGAATGCCCCTTTGGAAGCATGAATGGCCAGACTTTGTCTCACCTACTTCCATCATGTTGTCAGAAGGGACCATTCCCTGGGGTAGGATATCATGCTTGGTAAAGTGAAGGGTCAGCAAAAAGGGTAAGACCCTCATCGAGATGGATTGACACAGTGACTACAATGATGGGCTTAGTTAGGAATAGCAAGGACTGTGAGGCTAGTGCAGGACTGGCAGTATTTCATTCATTTTGTTCTGTTGTACACAGGTTCGCCATGAGTCAGAGGCAACTCAACATGCCTAACAACAACAAAAAAGATAGAAGGTGATGGAAACCATACCCCAGGGAAACTTCCCTGACATCAGATCAGAGCTGAGACCTGAGTAAAGGTGTAGCATCTGTGATAGTTGAAGATGTGTCAACTTGGCTGGACTCCAGTTGTGAGTGGTGGTTCCCATGATGGATCACATGACTGCGCCTAAGCGGCCGGTCAGTCTAGGGGGAGTTTCCCCAGGGGTGTGGCCTACCTGCAATACTATCCCAGGGACAAACTGGAAGAACGGCATTCCGGACAATATACTTCCTGGAGCGAACAGCTCGCTGCTCGCCCTGGAGGTTTTCGGATTTTTTTTCTTTTTTGGGAACAGTGACCAGCGCACTGCGTGTCAGCTGGATTCTCTCGGCTTTACTGTGCTTACGGGAACCAGACGACTCCGGGCCCCATCTCTCTCCAGAGACGAACTTTGTGACTTGAACTCCTCTGCCGTGCGTGCGAAAGCCAGACGGCCCTGGGCCCCATCCCCCTCCAGAGACGAACTTTTCAGCTTGAACTTGTCAGCTTCTACACGCTTGTGAGCCATTTATCTAAGATAAATTTCTCTCTCTCTCTCTTTCTCTCTCTATAAATATATATATATATATATACTTTGCTGGTTTTTGTGCTTCTCTAGAGAACCCAATCCAACACAGCATCCAATCTCCCCCTACACCTGATTGCCCAATCACATCAGGTTCCATCAGAGGGGATGATTACATCATTGCATAACTGCCAGACCACTGAGAATCATGGTTTAGCCGAGCTGACGCATATTTTGGGAGGATACAGTTGAATCCCTGACAGTGTCATTCCTAGTTGTTCAGTTATTGTGTCCCAGCTCCAAATCTACTCTTCTATACTTGGCTTCCTGATTCTAGGGCTCACTAACCAACTCACTGCCATCGAGTCAGACCCCTCCTTGGGTTTCCAAGGTGATATCACTATGGAAGTAGATCACTCAATCTTCCTTCTGAGGAGTGGCTGGTGGGTTTGAACTGCCAGTTTTGGCTGGGACTTTAAAAATCTCATTTCTGCTTTTGCAGTTACTCCTGTTATGGTTTTCAAATAGTGGACTCTGAGTGGCTCCTGAGACCATCATCTCACATCATCGCACACTTAGCCTAGGAGCTGCAGTCATTTCCCACAACAGTAACTTAACAAGTTTGCAGTTTTCTTAACACGTGCTTAATCAGTTTCATCATGTCCCCTTCAGAGACACCAGCACAGCTGACCAGAGCCCTTCCCAGAGGTCTGAGTTCCATCCCCTCAGGGCCATTTCTCTGAGTTCAGAGGCACCAGCACCAGTAAGCAGTGGTCCCTCCTCAGAAATCTGAGCTTCAGTTGTGTGGTATCCTCCTCTATGCATTAACTTTCCCTTGTCCTACAGCCCTAAACTTAGTAGGTAATTCCTGCCATTACTGTCTCAGTGATAGCTTTGTGTTCTTTTTTAGTCTTTTATTCACCAAATTGACAATTTTACACCCAGTTAAAAGTTCTCTTTGTTAAGCTCTCTCT
>NW_006921853.1:536796-538072 GCF_000298275.1 Orycteropus afer afer
GTCTTTTCATTTTTCCTCAAAATTGTCTTGGATCTTCTTGGCCTTTACTTCTCCACATGAATTTTTATAGATCTCTTGCAAGATTAATAAGGAAAAACAGAAATAATAAGAATTTGGGAATTTTTAAAGCAATTGAATCAATTTATAGATAAATGTGTGAAGAACTGCTATCTTAACTGAGTTTCTGCTCCATGAACACAGACTCCTTTTCCCATTTATTCAGGCTTTTTACTGTGGTTCAGCAAGATGTTATATATTTTACTCCATAAAGTGCATGTACATCTTTTGCTAGATATAGTCCTAATTAATTTAAGTATTTGTTGCTATGGTATATAAAATCTTTTAATTACTGTTTTTAATTGTTTCTAGCTGGTGTTTAAGAACACAATTGATTTTTTTTGTTCCTGTATATTGATCTTGTATCCAGAGACATGCTGAATTCATTTATTTCCCCTACTAATTTGACTATATATCCTCTAGAACTTTTCCTATGGAATTATACCAACTGTGAACATTGCTATTTTGTTTCTTCCTTTATTATGGTTATGCTTTTTATTTTTCTCTGTGTGTGCATGCATGTGTGCAATCCTGGATGTACATGTCCTATTACACTATCATTGTGCCTTCAGTTCAATACTGAATAGAAAGAAGTACTTCCATTTCTGGTTAAGATGGAGTTACAGGAACTGGATTTACCTTTCATCTTATAGAAATTATTTAAAACTTATAAAAACAATGGCTCTCAAGATATTAGAAATAAGGCAAGAGAAAAGAATGATCCCTGAGGACTGGCCCCACTTACTGTCTAGAAAAAGTTTTCAGGTTTCAGCACAGGGAGGACTACACAGAGCCCAGTGGGTCTTTCTGAGTTAAGAAAATGAAACTGAGAGTGGAGAAGGCTGAAGTGGCTGGAGTTCACAGAGCAGAAGACCAGAGAGGAGAAAGCTATACAGAGAGACATCTCCTGAGACGCATGGAAGTTCTTTGTTGAGGCTTCTGCTGAGGATTGATTGTCTCAGGTATCTAAGAAAATTCCTAAAGGCTGGGTAAAGAAATATTCAAAACAACTAAAGGGTACAATACTCAGTTATCACACAAGGCCAATCAGAGTAGAAAATCTCATAATTCAGAGAGAATTGGATAAAGCTTTGTCTTGGTAGTGGAGCAGTATTAGCCTTAGACTAAACTGTTCTAGCCCTGTGTAACAAAGTCTAAATGCAAAATCCCAAGATTGAAACAGCTTTCAGGTTCATATCCTAGAACAAAGCTCAAGAAG
>NW_006921853.1:538967-540068 GCF_000298275.1 Orycteropus afer afer
AAAATGATCAAGGTTTTGGAAGATAGGGAGGAACACAAGAGTTAGAGGCAACAAAGGTGAATACTATTATATACACAGCCCTATGATAACAGTAATAACAATAACCTATGAGTGGATGCATAGACTCGTAAGCTGCATAGAATGGAAAGGTGAATGGTACTATACCCACAAGTAAACACATAGGTTTGACAGAGAATATCTCTACATATGTATTTATATGTGCTGCAAATATATCCATGAGTGTGGTAGAGCATACAAGGAGATAAATTTAAAAAGGTTGGAAACTGTGTGGCTCTTTTTTTCTCCTGTGCCCCACTTCTTCCCTGACTCAGCAGCCACCTAGATGAAAGCAGCCCACATTCCAGTGCAGGCCCCTGGTCTTAGGTTTTGGAGAGAGTAAAGCAGACTTTATCCACAAATTATTGTGTTTATCTGTTGTCATCTGTTTGAGGGCACCTGAAGGACTATAAAGCAAGTGCTTGTATCTGCTTCACTTATCTCGGAACTCACTCAAGGCAGAAAAGCAGCTGGCATTGCTGAAAAAATGTTAAGGCAAATAAATGATTAACCCATAGTCATCTAGGGCAAAAGAGTATAACTGTGGACCACCTGGGGCCTTGGAGGAATAACTAGAGAGAAAGAGTCTTTTGGAAATTAAGACATTCTAAAGAATCCATGTTAAAATTTTTTTTTTTTAATTTAAAAAAGCATGTATATGGGGAATTTGGTAAGCCACACATATGCAGAGGGCAAAGAACATCTTTGGAAAAGACCTGAGAAAACCATAAACTTTCACCTTGGACTAATAATCTTCAAGCTCAGTATAAGCCTGACTGAATGTTCAGGGAGTGTTCCAGCCACACACCCAATCTGCAAAGACTGGGTGAGGAGGTTGTTTAGTTTCACTGAAGAGCAAAGATGGCTCTTTGTAGACTAAGGTGCACCTAACCCAACCCATGGTGTTTTCAATTGCCTCAAATGCACGTGAGAGCTGGACAATGAATAAGGAAGATGAAGAGTTGATGCTTTTGAGTTGTGGTGTTGGTAAAGAATACTGAAAGTACCATGGAATTCCACAAGAACTAACAAATCTGTGCTTGA
>NW_006921853.1:540803-542031 GCF_000298275.1 Orycteropus afer afer
AAAATATGATTTGCAGAGTTACCATATTATAATATTCAAATGTCCATTTTTCACACACAAAAAAAAGAAATGACAAGGCATACAAAGAAACCAAAAGGATATGTTCACTCCTCACTTATGGACATAGTTATGTTCCTAAGTCCAAGTCATTATATAAAACTGTGAAAAAGGAGAATGAACACATAAGATCACAAAATGGAGGATGACTATATCATTAAATAACTGCCAACTTATATCATTAAATAACTGCCAAACTACTGAGAATCATGGACCAGCCAAGTTGACACATAACCTGAATATCACAGCCAGCATTACTCTTGCCTCACATATTGGCAAACATTACTACCAAATGTACATCACTAATGCACAAAATAGTCATATAGTATATTTATCACTATTGTAAATGTGAAATGTTGGATAATAATACAGTCAGTCAATAAATGAGGAGTAGGTGTAGTCTACTCAGTAGCACAAAATTAAATGACAGAAATCATCTTGAGAAAGCCAAAGTCATTGGACTTATTAGACAAAGGCTTTAAAATAACGGTCTTAAATATGCTCAAGAAGCTAAAGTAAAAAAATGGATAAAGAACTAAAGGAAATCAGGAAAATAATGTATGGACAAAATGACAATGTTAGTAAAGATATAGAAATAATAAAAAAGAACCAACAGAGATTCTGGAGCTAAAAATTACAATAACTGAAATGAAAATTTCACTGCAAGGTTTCAACACCAGATTTGAACAAGAAGAAGAAAGAATCAATGAATTATGTGAGACATCACCAAGACTAATAATTTATATGTGGTCAGAATTTTATAAAAGAAGAGACTGAAAAAAAGGACCCAGAAAATTCCAAAAGATTTGTTGGAAGAAAACTTCCCTAATATGATAAAAGACAATAACATATGTGTTCAAGATTCTCAACAATCCCAAATAGAACAGACTTCAAAAGAAAAGCACCAAGATGTATCATAATCAAACTATCCAAAACCAAAAACAAAGAAAAAATTCTGAAAGCAGCTTAGTAAAAACAAAAAGTCACCTACAAAGGTGAACCAATAGACTAAAGTCTGATTTCTCATTAGAAACCACACAGACAAGAAGGCCAAGGGGTGACATATATAAAACCTTGAAAGAAAAATAATTGGCAACCACTAATTACATACCCAGCAAAGTTGTTCCTCAAATACAATAGAGAAACTAGGACATCCCAGATAAACAGAAAT
>NW_006921853.1:542871-543849 GCF_000298275.1 Orycteropus afer afer
GGACAAGAAAACATGACCCATCAATATAATGTCTGTAAGAGACACACATTAGGCACAAAGAAAAACAATAAGCTGAAAATCATAGGATGGAGTAATATATGCCTAGTAAATGGTAACTGAAAAAGAGCACAAGAAGTAATCTTAATTTCTGATAAAACAACTTTAAGGGCACAACCAGCATGAGAGATATTATATAATGATTACAGGGTTAATAGAGTAAGAGGCCATAACATATCTATAATAATAATACATATAAATATTTTGCACCCAATGAAAGAGCTCACAAATATATAAACCAAACATGAACAGATCTGAAAAGAGAAGTAGACAACTCCACAGTATCAGTAGGAAAATTTAATACACCACTTTCCATGAAGGACAGAAGAACTAGAAATAAACACAACAAAGACACAGAAGAGCTAAAGAACACAATCAACAACTAGATATTGTAGATGTATACAGGACACTCCACCCAACAACAGGATGATATGCATTCTTTTCCCTTGTACTTGAAACATTCTCCAGAATAGATCATATGTTAGGCCACAAAGCAAGCCGCAGTAAATGTAAAAACATCAAAATACTACGAAGCATCTTCGCAGATCACAGTGCTATAAAATTAGAAACCACTACACCACCAGAACTCCTTCCTGATGAGCAAAGCATTACCAAAGAAGAACAAAACAGGAGGCTTCACACTCCCCAATCTAAAACGCTACTATATAGTCACAGTGGTCAAAGCAGCCTGATGCTGTTACAATGACAGAAACGTAAATCAATAGAACAGAACTGAGAACCCAATAGTAAATCCATTCATCTACGGACAGCTGATTTTGACAAAGGGCCAAAACCATTAAATGGGGAATAAAGAGTCTCTAATAAATGCTGCTGGCAAAACTGGCTATCTGTTTGCAGAAAAATGAAACAGGATGCATCTCTCTCACCATATACAGAAACTAACTCAAGATGGATCAAACA
>NW_006921853.1:562150-567241 GCF_000298275.1 Orycteropus afer afer
AATCCTGACACATACCCTTCCTTATTTTCAACCATGCAGTATCCCTTTGTTCTGTTTGAATGACAGCCTCCTGATCCATGTACAGATTCCTGATGAGCACAATCAAGGGTTATGGAATTCCCACTCTTTTCAATGTTATCCATAATTTGTTATGATCCACACCATCAAATGTTTTGCATAGTCAATAAAACACAAGTAAACATCTTTCTGGTATTCTTTGCTTTCAGCCAAGATCCATCTAACATCAGCAATAATATCCCTCGTTCCATGTCCTCTTCTGGATCCAGCTTGCAATTCTGGAAGTTCTCTGTCAATATACTGCTGCAACCATTTTAAAATTATTTTCAGTAAGATTTTACTTGCATGTGATATCAGTGACATTGTTCAGTAATTTCCACATTCTGTGGGATCACCTTTCTTTGGAACAGGTACAATTATGGATCTCTTCCAGTCAGCTGGCCAGATAGCTGTCTTCCAAATTTCTTGGCATAGACAAGTGAGTGTCTCCAGCACGGCATCTGCTTGTTGAAACATCTCAATGGGTATTCTACCAATTCCTGGAGTCTTGTTCTTTGCCAATTCCTTCAGTACAGCTTTGACTTCTTCCTTCAATACCATTGGTTATTGACCACATAGCACCTCTTGAAATGTATGAACATCGACCAATTTGATGAAAACCAAAAGGGAAGAACATGCTTGGCATTTCTCAAGCTGAAAGAACTGAAGAAAAAAATTCAAGCCTCCAGTTGCAATATTGAAAAATTCTATGGACAAAATATTGAATGATGCAGGAAATATCAAAAGAGGATGGAAGGAATACAGAGTCACTGTAACTAGAGTGTAGACTTATTAACTTGGGTGAAGGGAAAAGCAATAAACAATAAGGGAAAGGTCAGCACAAAATGATCAAGGCAGAGGAAGACACTGGGAGGAGCACAAGAGTTAAAGGCAACAAAGATAAATACTGTTACATACACAATCCTGCAATAACAATAAGAAGAAGAATCTACAAGTGAATACATAGACACTCAAGCTGAACAGGGGTGAGAAGTCGAATGGGACTACACGCAAGAATACATATAGGTTTGACCGAGGATATTTCTGCATATGTATTTACATGTGCTGCAAATATATCCATGAATATAGTAGGGCATATGGGGAACAAACATCTTAGTCATAACCAAACACCTTGAGAGAATAAGTTGCTGGGCATTTGGCTCAGGACCATAGTCTCAGGAACACTGAGGTCAACTGCCATAACACAGTCCACAAAGACAATGTTCTACATGCTGCATTGGTAAGTAGTAACTGGGGTCTTGAAAGCTTGTGGCACTCATCTAAGCTGCAACTACTGGTCTCTCCCTTTTGTCAGCAAAGAGGAGTGAAGAAAATGGAAGGTGCAAGGATACAATTAGTACAGAGGACTAACGGGCAATGAGAACTCCAGCCTCCATGACCCCGGGACCAGAAGAAGAAGATGGTGCACAGCCACCATAGCTAACAGCTCTGAAAGGAATCACAATAGGAGGTCTCAGATAGAGTGGGGAAAAATTGTGGAACAAAACTCAAAATCATTAAAAAAAAAAAAAAAAAAAAGGCCAGCATATCGTTCTGATAGAGACTGAAGGAATGCCTGAGACTACGGTTCATAGACATCCTTCATGCCTGGAACTGAACTCACACACTTGGCTCAACTTTCAGCCAAAAGACAGACAGGCCTAAGGTGAACAGTCATATGAGGAAGGTCCATACTTATTAGAACAATCAACCATATGAGATCTGGGCAGCATTTGTCTAGGGATAAAGCTAAGAAGGAAGGGATGGGAAAGAACGACAAAGGGAAACAGTAAACACAGGGAGAAAGTGGGAAGAGTGTTGTCACATTGTTGGGATTGCAGTCAATGGTATGAAACAAAATGCATATGAATTGTTGAATGGAAACCCTATTTGCTCTGTAAACTTTCATCCAAATCACAATTTACTTATAAATAAATAGATAAAAACTATGGGCCAATTCTACTTGGTCACACTGAGTTACTATGAGTTGGAATTGACTCAACGGCACCTAACAATAACAACAGCAAAAAACAAGGCAACCAAACAGATATAAATGTAGCTTACTCCATCTAACATCAGTAGAGTAAACATTCTTCTCTTGTTCATATGTCTCATTCCCCAGGATACACTATGCATTAGGCCACAAAACAACTGTTAGTTACTTTTGAAAGATTGAAACTTACAAACTATCTTTCTCAACCAACATAGAATGAAACTAGAAGTCAATAAAAAAAGGAAAGGTAGAAAATTCATAAATATGTGAAAAGTGAACAACATAGTAATAAACAACTGGTTAGTCAAAGAAGAAATTGCAAAGCAAATTAGGAAATATTTAAAGATGAATAAAAATGAAAGCACAATATACCAAAACTTATGAGATGCAGCAAAAGCAGTGCTCAGAGGGAAATTTATAGATGTCAACGCCTTTATTTTAAAAAGTGGAGGTCTTCTGAGGGCACTGTCTAAAGGCATTCAGAATGGTCCCACAGCTGACCTCCCATTGTAAGCTGTCTACAATACAGCTTCTAACAAATCAAAGCTGTCCCAAAGCCCTGGTAATGGAAGTGTTTACCTTTATACCAAGCATACTGATCAAGCACCAAATCGGCATGTGGTGTGTGCCCAGGCCAACCGTGAAGGGTTGTGCTATGAGACCTAAAGTTTTCATGAGGTCAGCAGGACCTGTGGTGGGTCTGTGTGTGCTGAATGTGTCCATGACAGGGTCAAGTGTGCTTTCCTGACTGAGGAGCAGAAAATCACTGTGGAAGTGTTGTTGGCATAAGCACAGAGAAAGAAATCTAAAAAAAAAAAAAAAAAAAAAAAAAAGCTTTTTGAATAATAAAAGAATCAAACAGCTTGTTCTGTTTTAAAAAAAATGGGAAGATCTCAAATCAATAACCTTACTTTACACCTCGAGGAACTACAAAAAGAAAACCACACTAAACCTACAGCTAGCAAAAAGAAAGAAATAACAAAGTTACAGTGGAGACAAATGAAACAGAAAAACAACAGGATCAACAAAAACAAAAATGAGTTCTTTGGAAAAGAAATCAATAAAATGAATAAACCTTTAGTTGGACTAACAAAGAATAAGAGAAAGAAGATTCTTTCCTATCAATCAGATATGAAAGGCGACATGACTACTGATTGTACAGAAATAAAAAGTATTATAAAGAATACTACCAGTAATTGTACATTAACGAACTAGACCATCGAGATTAAGATGGTCAAATTCCTACAAACACACAAATTACCTAAACTGGCCAAGAAGAAATGGGAAATTTCAACACACAAGTAAAGAGAGTCAATCATTAATCAAAAACCTGCCAACAAAGAAAAATTGAGACCTAGACAGCTCCACTGGCTAATTCTATCAAAAATTTAAAGAATAATTAACATCAATCTTTTTAAAAGTTATCCATAAGTAGAAGAAAAGGAAAAACTTAATTCATTCTAGAGGACAGCATTTCCTTGATACCAAAACCAAGGAAAAGAAAGAAAGAAAAACTATAGACCAATATAAAGGTGGTTCTACATAAGAAAATCGATCAATGTAAACTGTCATATTAACAGAAAGAACCCCCATTAATCCACTGCCATCAAGTCAATTCCATCTCATAGAGACCCTACACCCACTGCCGTCAAGTCAGATCCGATTCATAGAGACCCCTCCTTGGGTTTCCGAGGCAATATCTCTACAGAAGTAGATTGCTCAACCTTCCTTTCCAAGAGTGGCTGGTGGGTTTGAGCCACCAGCCTTCTGGTTAGCAGTCAAATGCCTTAGGCACTATGCCACCAGAGCTCCCAGTAAAACTGCCCCATAGAGTTTCCAAGGCTGTAAATCTTTACAGAAGGAAACTACATCATCTTTCTCCAGCAAAGTAGCTGGTGGGTTAGAACTACCAACCTTTTGGTTAGTAGCAAATGCCTTAACCTCTACACCACCAGAGCTCCTAATAGAAGAAAAAAATCATAAAACCATGATCATCTTAGTAGATACATAAATAGCATTTGAGAAAATCCAACAACTTTTCATGATAAAAACACTCAACAACTTAGAAATGGAAGAGAATGTGGTCAAGCTGACCAAGGGCATCTGTGGAAAACCAATGTTCACTGCAGCACTATTCACATAACAAATAGAACGAAATATTACTCTGCCATACAGAAAAATGAAATCTCAGTACATGCTACATGGATAAATGTGTGCTGAGTGAAATAACTCAGTTATAAGAATAAATATTGTATGATCCCCATTGCATAAAATATCTAGACTATGCAAATGCATGGAGACCAAAGTTTACTGGTGGTTACAAGAGAGGGTGAAAGAGGGAGCTGCTGCTTTGGGGTCACTTAGCTTCTCTCAATGGTATTGGGATAATCTGGAGGTGGGTGGTGGTGGTGGTTGGACAGCATGATGAACATAGTGTCACTGAATTGTACATGGAAAAAATGTTGAAATGGCAAACGTTCTGTTTCCATATACTTACCACCACTAACAAACACCATGAGATACTACTTCACATCTACTGGAATGGCTATCATCAAAAAAAAGGTGAGGATGTGAAGTCACTCAAATCTTCATATGTTGTTGGTAGGAATGTAAAGCAGTGCAGCCACTTTAGAAAACAGTCCAGAAATTTCTTTAACATACAAACATAAATTTAACATGCTGTTTTGTTTTGTTAGGTGCCGTCAAGTCAGCTCCAACTCATAGCCACCTTATGTACAACAGCACGAAACACCGCCCAGTCCTGTGCCAGCCTCACAATCCTCACAATCTACAAAGTTAACTTAAGTCCCCACAATTCCTCTGCTAGGTAACTCCCTAAGAGAAACTGGAGAACATTCTCTGTAAACATTCACCCAAAACACACAAAGAGAGTATGTCCTTACAGCAACTTGTACATAACAGGATTATTCATAAAGTAAAAAACCTTCAACAACCCGAATTTCCACCAGCTGTTGAATGGATAAACATATCGTGCCATACCCATAAAATAGAATGCCACGTGAAAATAAAAAAATGAAAAA
>NW_006921853.1:568007-569934 GCF_000298275.1 Orycteropus afer afer
AAAAAAAAAAAAAAAACTTATATTCAAGTCTATTCCAACTCAGTCCAACTCAAGGAGCTCTGGTGGTGTAGTGCCTAAGACATTTGACTACTAACTAGAAGGTGGGCAGTTCAAACCCCTCAGCCACTCCATGGACAGAGGATGGAGCAATCTACTTTCGTAAAGATTTACCACCCCCAAAATCCAATGGGGGTCACTATGAGTCGGAATGGACTCAGTGGCAGTGGGTTTGTTTTTTGGTTTTATTCCAATGTACGGTGGACCCATGTGTTACACAGCAGGACTGCTCCACAGGGGTGCCTTGGTTGAAATGTTTATGAAAGCATATAACCAAAAAAACCAAACTCACTGCCATGGAGTCGGATTACATAGCCAGGCCTTTTTTTCCATGGTACCATTGGGTGGGTTCAAACTCCCAACTTTTAGGTTAATAGTTGAACATAAACTGCACCAACCAAGGAACCTGCACAACTATAAAAATGTATTTAAAAATATGTTTTAACTTTTTGTGATTTGGATGAAAATTTACAGAGCAAATTGGTTTTCCATTCCACAATCGATACACATTTTGCATTGACACAATGACTGCACTCCCCACAATATAACAGCACTCTTCCCACTTCCTTCTTGTGTTTACCTTTTCCATTTTTCCTTCTTTTCTATACCCTCCTGCCCTCCAAACTTTATCCCTAGGCAGATACTGTCCTTTTGCTCTTGGATGGTTGATTGTTCTAAGGAGTGTGTTCCACCCTGGTGTTACTGTTCACCTTATGTTGTTGTTGTTATGTGTGGTCGAGTCAGACCCAACTCATAGCAACCCCTCCTTGGGTTTCCAAGGCGATATCACTATGGAAGTAGAATGCCTAACCTTCCTTCTGAGGAGTGGCTGGTGGGTTTGAACCCTCAGCCTTCTGGTTAGCAGTCAAGGCCTTAGGCACTACGCCACCAGAGTTCCTGTTCACCTTATAGGCCTATCTATTGTTAGGCTGAAAGTTGAGCCACTGGGGTGAATTCAGTTCCAGGCTTGAAGGGTGACTATGGGCCATAGTCTCAGAGATTCCACCAGTCTCTATCCAACCAGTAAGCTGGTCTTTTTTTTTTTTTTTTATGATTTTGAGTTTTATTCCATATTTTTCTCACACTCTTCCCAGGACCTTCTATTGTGATCCGTTTCCAAGAGGTGAGTAATGGTAGCTGGGCACCATACACTTTTGTGATCTCAGAATGTATAACATTTTAAAAACTGGCCACATCAAGTGTTGATAAGAATGTGGAGCAACTGGAATTTTCATACACTCTGAATGGGAATGTGAAATTGTTCTAAACACTATGGAAAACGCTTGATCATTTCTAAAGAGTTAAACATACATCTGCTTTATGATCCTGTCATGTTACTCCTAGGTATTTACTCAAGAGATATGAAAGCATACATCTATACAAGGACTTGTATGCAAATGTTCATAGCAGATGTTTTTTGGAATAACCCAAAACTGGAAACAATCCAAATGTCCATTAACAAATGAATGGATTAACAAACTATGGTTTGTTAAACTATGGTTTGTTAAACAATGGACTAGTTCTCAGCAATAGTGTAGTGTCTAAGGAATTTGACTGCTAACCTGAAGGTTGGCAGTTCAAACCCACCAGCCACTCCATGGAAGGAAGATGGGGTGGATCTACTTCTGTGAAGATTTATTGCCTTGGAAACCCAAAGGGGGTTGCTATGAGTTGGAACCGACTCAATGACAGTGGGTTTGGGTTTTTGGTTTGATACAGATTCACAACACAACATGGATGAATCTTAGTTATTTTGAGTAAAAGATGCCAGATGCAACACATATTACATTGTTTCATAAGAATCAAATTCTGATAAATGAATACTAATATATAGTGAGAGGGTCACTGAGTTGCAATCAAGTCGATGGTA